>NC_091059.1:8302825-8606039 GCF_000393655.2 Nicotiana sylvestris
TATCTCCCTTGCCGGGACGTTATTGTTTTAATATTGTTTCCTTGCCGGGATATAATTGTTGTACTATTGTTCCCTTGCCGAGATTTTATGGTGAATTTGTTGATTCCCTTGCCCTTATTGCTTTGTGATTGTTGTTTGGACGAGGAAGAGTGATAAAGCATGAATGGTGATGCCGTGTATAATTTTTGTGAGAAAGAGTGTAAAGCACGAAGGGTAATGTCGTGTATGATATTTGTGAGAGAGTGTTAAAGCATGAAGGGTTATGCCGTGCCGTACGATGCACAATTCTGTGCCATAATATGAGTGTTAATGCATGAAGGATCATTCCGTGCCATGATTATGTGAGGTAAAAGCACGAAGGGTGATGCCGTGCCGATTTATTAATTTTATGGTGAGGACGAGAGTACAAGCAAGAAGGGTGATGCCGTTCACTTGTCTTTGATTTTCCTGATTTCTATTGATAATTGAGTTCTGGTGTTCCATACCTTTAACTGTTGGTTTCTATTGCTATTTGTCCCCCGCAGCATGATTTCCCCTTCCTATCTTTAATTGTAAAGTTTTGCCTTTATTTTTCTGTTGTATATGAATTAACTGCACAAGTTTATTTAGTAGTTTAGTCCTAGCCTCGTCACTACTTCACCGAGGTTAGGCTAGACACTTATCAGCACATGAGGTCGGTTGTGCTGATACTATACTCTGCATTGTGTGCATATCCTAGTACTGGAGCATATAGACCGTAGCTTTGGGTTGCTGCCTTCAGTCCATTTGGATATCCGAGGTAGTCCTACAGGCGTCTGCAAGCCTTGGCATCTCCTTCTATCCTTTTATTCTGTCTCTTTTATGTACTTCAGAGACAGTGTTGTAATAAATCTTTCGGACCTTTATCTATAGTATTCCTAGACAGTCTGTGAAATTGTGATACCAATTATGGGTAGTTTATATATGGATTGGTATTGGCATATTTATTAAAATATTACATTTCAGTCTTCTGCTTATTAAATTTCGTTGTTTATCTAATGTTGGTTATTAATTGTTAAAGGATTAAAATGGGAAAAAAGTAAAAATTCAAATGGTCGGCTTGCCTAGCTTTTACTAGTCGGCACCATCACGACTCTCGAGGGTGGAAATCCGGGTCGTGACAAGTTGGTATCAGCAATCTAGGTTACCTAGGTCTCGCAATTCATGGACAAGAGGGATCGGTACTGAGACGTCTGTATTTATCCCCCAGAGGCTACAGAGTTAGGAAAAACTTCACATCTATTATTTCTTGTCCCGCGGTTTGATTTCTCAATGCTAATTGAATTTCTACTCTATTCTTTCGCATATGGCGAGAACACGCTCTTCCTCATCCACTGATCAGCAGCCCGAGCCCCCAGTAGCAGTTTCCACGAGGGGCAGAGGGCGAGGCCGAGGTCGTGATAGAGGCCGAGGTAGGGACAGAGCTCAACCTAGAGCAGCAGCACCAGCAGCGGAGCCTCAGGTTGAGTTTGATGATGAGGTTCCGGCCCATACAGTTCCGGTGGGCCCAGCTCATGTCCTAGAGGGGTTCATTTCTACCCCAATACTTCAGGATGCTCTGGTCCGTCTAGTGGGCCTTATGGAGAGTGTCACCCGGGCAGGCTTGTTTCCTGTAGCACCAGTCATCTCTCACGCTGGAGGAGGAGCCCAGACTCCTGCTACCCACACTCCGGAGCAGGTGGCTCCCCAGTTTCAGACTCCAGCAGCGCATCGAGTTGGAGTAGTTCAGCCGGGTGTGGTAGCTCAAATCGGTGATGGGGTAGCTATGTCTGCTGATGCCTTGTGAAGATTGGATAGGTTTACCAAGCTCTTCACTACCACTTTCAGCGGTGCATCTTCTGAGGATCCCAGGATTATTTAGACAACTATCATGAGGTTCTTAGAAACATGTGGATAGTGGAGACCAATAGGGTTGACTTTGCTACCTTTCTCTTATCTGGATCCATCAAGACTTGGTGGAGAGATTATTGTTTGGATAGACCAGTTAGGTTACCAGCTTTGACTTGGGATCAGTTTTCTCAGCTATTTCTGGAGAAGTTTCTTCCTGTCACTCAGAAGGAAAGCTATCAGAGGCAGTTTGAGCGTCTCCAGCAGGGTCCTATGATTATTACTCATGAATTGGTGTTGTGAGAATATATGTGAAAGGTGTGTCTCCATGTGTTTAATGTGCTATTCTTTGTAAGTTGAGGATGTGTGAAGAATATGAACTTTGTGCTAAAATGCCTAAATTTCAAGTCAAGTTTAAATTGTGATTATTATACCAAACTAAGTAAATTCCCCTCTATGCTTACACCTCGGATTGCTCTCGTATGTGCCCATTATCTTAAATGGCAAGGTTAATATTGAAAGTGAAAATAATGTGAAACGTGAGTTATGAATGCCTAATGCCAAGTATGATGTCATAATTGTGGCCCCAAGTGCCGATGAACTAATATATGTGAAACAAAAATTGAAGTGAGATGATTAATGGAAAAGGGTAACGTCTTGGCAAAACGGCTTAGCCGATCGGGCCGTGATCGGACGCCATGCTACACACATGGCGGTATTGTGTTGATAAAGAACCCGGAAAGTGAGAATAAAATAGTGATTGAGGTATATGTCTCAAATGAAGTAGCTTAGCCGATCGGGCAGTGATCGGACTCCGCACAAGAAAGCGGTGGTATTGTGAATAATGATGCAACAGTATGAAATGCCCCGACCTAAAACTATGGAAACTATATGAAAGCTATGTGATTTCTTTTATTTGATGATGTGGTGATTGTTAAAGCTTTTGTTAGTCCATATGATTTCTTTATTCTTGTATGGCTATTATTTCTAATAAGATAGTGTTTAGTTATACATACTAGTACTATTCCATGGTACTAACGTCCCTTTTGCCAGGGGCACTACATCTTTTGATTAGATGTAGGTGGTTCCATAGCAGACAGTGCCGATCGCAGGTAGCGGAGCATCCTCCTCTCAGAAGTCTTGGTGAGCCCCTTTCTTTCAGAGGTTATGCTGTACATCTTTTGTTATAAATCTCCACTTTTGAGGTATAGCCGTGGCCTTGTTGTCGGCATTATCATAACTGTCCTTTATATACTTAGAGGTTCCGTAGACGTTTTGTGTAGGTTATGTATGGGCATTGGACGGGTCACTAGACTATGTTGTAATTCTAAACTCTTGTTTCATCTAAACTGTAACTACATAATATTTTGGGAATATAACTATGGTTTAAGGATTGTAATAGAAAATGAATTAGCGATGTGCATGATCGGTTTTTCTTATTGTATAATTAAATGAAAGAATGGTTCCTTACTTATAGTGAGTCGGGTAGAATATGACCAAAAAGGCTTGCTCAGTTGGGGTCACTCGATTGAGCGCCGATCGCACCTCCCGAGGTTAGGGCATGACAATATGACATTGTAATCCTTTAGAAATATTCAGATAGAAGTTGGGGTAGTTAAAGGTATCGTATGAGTATTCTGGAAATAAAAGAGAATGCCACTGGAAAAACTGTCAAATATCAAGTTCAAAAGCAACCCTACAAGTACAAGGGCATGGAGGTAAGTAACTACGGATAATTATAGGCGAGAAAGGACATCAAAAATTCCTTTAAGTATACAATGAAATAAGCTCGCAGCTTTAAAAAAGTCAGAGGGTCCTCCCTAAATACTACAATGAAAGACTAGCTGAGGAAATAAGTAAGAAGTCTTCAAACTAAGCTCAATGACCTAAGGAGGAAATGGTCTTATAACAACAGTCTCACAACAACATTGTATGTACTCCAAAAGAAGGTGGCACCTACCATGGCTAATAAGCGGGGAGTAAAAATCAAAAATAATATTCGAGACCATATGAGTTGCACAAAAACTTCGGCATGCGTGAGGACCCAGATAAGCTAAGTATGCACGCAAAAGGGGGCAGAAAGACAAGAAAAAGCAATTGCTTACATTTGAAAAAAAAGCTGAAATGGAATGACGGGAATTATTCGATTAATGATCAGTCGTAGAAGACTCCGGTATAAGTTAAAAGAAGGAATTGGATCCTAGTCATAGACAAAAGATTGAATCATTAGAAGATTATATCATGGTTCTCCATAACATCCATAAAAGGCTAAAGTAATAACTAAATGCCATGAGCCACAGATCGGAAGATAGCTTAAGCTTACTTAAAGGCTGATCCGAAGATGGAGAAAACTAAAAAGTTACATCAACGAAGTAAATTAGGAATCTGATTATTGGACCCAGAAAATTATAGAAATCGTGATTGACAACATTATAGGATTACTCTTAATATCAAAAATACCAAAGGGATAGTACAACAACCATATTCTATAATGGCTATACGATAAAGCTAGTTAGAAAAATACCAGCCTCATAAGAATTTAGTATGGAGCTACCACCGGATTGTATAGGCACTAGAGGTGCAAGTATTAAAATAGAGATTCAAGTTATGGATGTGAATTATCCCTATATGGAAGGGATATCATGAAAGAGATAAAAGATACGATGCGAGATTTTAAGGTAAGTAAGGTAAAAGTGAACAACATATAAGATACTTAAAGGAAAAAGATCGTATAGTCCATGTCACAACCCAAACCGATGGGCCGCGACGGGTGCCTATGTCCTACCTATCAAATACCCCTAAGCATGTGTCTAAGAAATTAACCTGAGTAATATCTGCTGAATTACGAAAATAACATGTAAGAAGGAAATCTGCTTACAAGGCATATGTACATACAAGAAGAATACAGTGGGCGAGCCGGCAAGGCTGCTATAGACAACTATACATCCAAAACTAAAAGGTACTGTCTACAGACCTCTAATGGAAACATAGCTGTACAAAGACGGGACTAAGATGTGTCATATATATATATATATATATATATATACAAACGTATCGTACCCAAAATAAAGCAGCTCTGGATCAAGTGGAGCACGCCAACTCTCGCTGATCAGGGATCCTAAGGAGAGGGACCGTCAGCTTGCTTACCTGCTGTAAGCACGTGATTTTTGCCCTATGAAAGAATTATTCCCAAAAAATTCAAAATAAAACGATTTTTCCTTTGGGTACAATTTTTGAGAATTTGCGTGATATTTTGGTAATTATTTTTGTCCGTAAATGTTTACCCTTGTTATAGTTAATTATAAAAAAATAAAAAATACATGGTTCATGCATATTTAGGATTTAATCATGCATTTAGGAATTAATTAAACCATCATTTCGCCCTAAAAAGGAAATATCAGAAATACATAAATATATATACCTTTTTATTCTATTTGTTGTCTTAGAGTGATTTTGTTCTTAAGGTTTTAACTTGTGTATTAATTATTGTAAGTGTTAATTAACATTTGTGTAGTTTTATTTTTAATTTTAGGAATTGTGTTTAAATTAAATTAAAAGAAGAAAAGAGTTGAAAAAAAGGAAACTCGGATTGGGCCCAAAAAATCAGGCCCAAAACCAAGACACAGACCCCAGTCCAAACGCTTGGTGCCCGGTCCATTCCCATAATCACTGGAACGACGTCGTTATGTGGCAATCGATCCCAACAGTCGACCTTACATGATCCAATAGCTCAGAATCCGTCCCCCTTACCCGTTCCCTGAACCCGACGTCGTGTTGGTTAAACCCTATAATCCTGGCCTTTGATCTTGATTGATTTAGTGGCCAGGATTGAACCATACACCCCGTATAAGAACCCCAATCCCTCACCCCACGCACCCAAACCAAACCCCTCATCTTACCTACTGTTCATCCTCGTCCCCAGAAAATGACCCTCACAAACCCTAGCCGCCATAGGATTCCCCCACCGTAAACCCGACTACCACGACGCCGATGACCACCAGACTAACACCCCTGAATCACCATGACCCCTTCTCTCCAAATCCACACTCATTTTACTTCAAATCTTCCCCGAACGTCTCGAATCTTCATTCGAAGGTTCGAGCAAAAACCAGATCTACACCCACCGACCCCAAATTCATACCACAACACCTCTTGACCCCCCTCACACCCTAAATGCCATTGGTTCCGGTCGAATCTGAGTGGAGATTAACGAAGCCCAAATCGAACCACAAAGAACCCTAAAAAAACCAAAAGTTGAGGTCTGTCCAAATTAAAAGATGATGTGGGGTCTAATCGACCTTAGTCGAAGTGTTCTCAGTTGAGAACACTCGATTAAGGTCCATTCGACCCCAAAAATGGCCGAGTCCGAGTTCGAGCCTGGGTCAGTTTTGATTTTGAATCCCCTGAGGTAATATTTCCCTTTTCTTTTTGTTCTCTTATGAATTTTATCTGTTTTTCATGTTTAGTTTGGTTTGTTTTTGATTTTTCTGTCAAGTCTGGGAATCCTGAGGTAATGTTTAGTTTGTTTTGTGTGTTTTATTGGTTGTTTGCTGTCTATTATAGCTTGTATAGTCGTTTAAATAAGTGTCATCAATTAATTTGTTTGAAAATTAGAGGAAACATGACAGTAACTCATTAATGTCCTCCATGTATGTTTGCCAGCACCACATCTATATGCTAACTTGTAATGAATCTGTTGAATGTGTTCAGTTTTGTCTTTGAACTAGACTACTTATTTATTCAGTAACCCCATGATCTTCATAGTTTTCCATGGAAGCCTGTTCATTACTGCTTTGATCTTAGCCTGTTGGCTGTTGCCTGTTTGCATTTTGGCTCTATGTTGGTCAGGAATAGCTCCCAATATGACCAACTCATTTGGTTTGATTGACACCCCTTTGTGATCTGATTTTGAGTTGAACTTAGGCTAGGAATTGGATATGGCTGTAGAAATCTAACAGGTCAACCTGAAATCAGTGTTAGGTTTAAGTTGATACAGTCCGTATTCAGTGATTAGCCAAATTCAGAGGGGTTTATATACTGACTATTAAAGTTAGGGTAATACAGTAATATGCAAGGGTTAAGGGTAATTTTGGCATTTGACAGAGTTTAATCAAGGATTAACTTAAGAACATGTCAAGTGGTATTTAAAATACTATTAATCTAATGACAATGGGGAACAAGACACAAGGGCATGGGTTTATTTGAATACTATAACCCCTCCCATGACTCTTGATTAAAACAAATAGGACAAGCATGAGGAACAATATAGTGAGCATCAAGAAAAGACACTTAGGCATGGGGAATTAAGGGGTATGGGCAGAATAAAGGCTGAAGGTATCAAGGCAGCTTGGCTGGCCTGGGTTTTGCTTATAAATAGGCTGATTTAGAACAAAAAAGGGGCTGGACATTTTTAAGTCTTCAGAGAAAAAAAAGCAAAAACAAGGCTGGTCTTTCAACCTTTAGCAGGACAGTCTGTTTTCAGAGTGACATAGAGTTAAGAGTGTGCTGGATTTTGAACAAAACAATCAGAGGCTACTGCTTTTTTGCATCTGTTTCCTTCTCTGCCTTGCCTGTACCTGTTTTGGTATTGCTGGGTTGCAAACTGGATTCCTTGTTTTGGTTTTAAAGATCTGATTGCTGTGTTTTGTTGCTGCTGATTGCTGTTTTTTGTTGTTGTTGTTTGCTGTGATTGCTATTGCTCAACTGATCATTCCCTTTCTTCTTCTGGCTTTCCCAATACTAGGTACACCACTGATAGTCTGGTACTCTATCAATGTAAGCTGAAAGTTGAAACATGAATATAGAAGTCAAGAGATGAAGTTGCCTCTTTTCGATTTTTGCTTCAGTTGTGTATTGAACCTTGAGTTGTATATATAGTAGTTCATATCTTCTATTAGGATAATGAAAGTAGTCATCATGCATAACTAGACACCCACATATGGCAACTTAATGGCTCATTATCTATGTATGTCAGTAGCTAGAAAAGAAGCGATGGTGTAGTAAGTAATATCCTGATTTTTAGCTGTGTTTGTGGTTAGTATATCTTCTAATGCATGTTAAGTGTTAAACTGACCATTGCTAGTTAATCTCACTTCATTTAGCAGACTGCCTCGTTATAACTTGCAACAATACCGTTAGAGTATATAGCACCAGTTTACATTTCCGCCTTATAAATGTTGGGCCTGAATCGAATGAACTAACCGGGCCCTTATCAGCAAAGAAGTGGCCCAGGTCCAGTCAATACAGTGTGCGCTGGGCCTGGGCCCATAATATCCAAACGACTGCCCATATACGCGTTCATGTTTCGAATTTTGCAAATCATATTCGGAACCCAACTATAAATAACTTGTAAGCATGTAAATAAAGTTGGACCATTTTTCTTCTTTCATTATTAGAGACAAACTTAATAGAAAACATAGCCACTATAGGACGGCCTTTTAAAATAAAATGAAGCGCGCCTCGCCAAATAAATCACACATCGCTGGGGCCCTCAATAAATACATAACCATTGACTAGACTTTGGATTTGGCCGTTTAGTGAATTTTTCACGGCCTTTTTTTTTCTAAAATAACAATACGTAGTTTCTTTAGGACGCGTCTTAATTAATCTTACCTTCTTAAGTACGGGTGTTCATTTATGTGACCCAAATCCAAATCTCAACAGAGTCGAAATATGTCTCTAATCACGGGTACATTGATTGTGATGTGGCTCGAGATGCGTTTCCACAACGTTGCAAATTACCCAAAATAATTATAATAATAATAATAACAATAAATAACGAATGAGACGAGCCTCGACAAACAAGAATACCCAAAGTGCGGGGCCCTCAACGGATAGTTATTTCGAGTACTTAGATTCCGGGATGGACCGTTTAGCAAATTTCACGGCCCTACCCAAAATAATGATACGCTCGTCGCTTTAGGCGCATATTTAATAATGTTATCTTCTTAAACTCGGGTGCACATTTATGTGACCCAAATCCAAATCTCAACAGAGTTGAAATGTGCCAACAACCACAGGTGCATTGATGTGACGTGGTTCGAGATGTGTTTCCACGATGTTGCAATTCTTGATAAAAATAATAGTAATGATAAAAGCGGTTAAAAGTTAAAATTCGCACATAGGTTCAACATGTATTAAACCAGATAATCAAGATAAATATGACAGTTGAGCGACCGTGCTAGAACCACGGAACTCGGGAATGCCTAACACCTTCTCCTAGGTTAACAAAATTCCTTATTCGGATTTCTGGTTCGCGAACTGTTAAACATAGTCATTCTTTTCCTCGATTCGGGATTAAACCGGTGCCTTGGGACACCCTAAATCTCCCAAGTGGCGACTCTGAAAAAAATAAACAAATCCCGTTCCGATTGTCCTTTAATTGGAAAAACTCCTTCACCCCTTGCGGGGACGGAAAAAGGAGGTGTGATAGCTCTGGCGACTCTGCTGGGGATGCGCAACCCAGAACCACTGGTTCAGGGTTAGAAATTCGAGCTTAGAACAATTGTTTTATTTGGCTTTGTTTATTATCTGATATTGTCATGAGATATGTGCTTCATATGCAAATGATGTGTGTTACCGCTTTGATATTATTTGATTGTATATATAAACTGTGCTGAACCCTTCTCTTCTTACCTCCGGGGATGCTGCTCACTGGTTTGAGACTCACTATTCTGTTAGTGTCATACCCAAGTAGAAAGAGTCTAGGATAAGCTTCGAAGCTGGATGATCTCGCAGGTCCCCGGTAAGTTGCCCCCTCCTCGACTCGAGTTGTCCGCTCGGGTAAGCCAGGTCTAGAACAAAACCCAGTTTTGAAACTTAGTAAAACATGACTTCATGTCGGATCCCTAGTAGGAAACGTTTATTTGAATCACGTTGCATTTGACTTAGGGGGCTCAACACAGGGGTTGGGCCCGTCTAGGAAGCAACCTGAAACAAAAAAGACCATCATGCTCCATCTTGTTTGTTGACGCATTTAATTTGCTTCGAACTTGCATGTTGACCGGTGGGTGAAAACGGAAATTTTGAAAAATTGAGAGCTGCTCATTTAAAAAAAAACCAATGTCCAAATAATGTGAGAACTCTGCCAAAATTTTGATTTTTGAAGAAAGAAAATTGGAATCATGATTTAATTAATTTTTCTTACCCGAACTACGTTGGTTTGATTCTCACCGGATGTGAGATACGTAGGAAACCCTCATCGGGTCCAACTTCCCATTTTGCAAAAATGACCAGAAAAATGACAAAATGTTGCCACTTTTATAAAAGAATCAGGCGATGCCATTTTGCAAAAATAGCCGAATGTTTCCTAAAAGGGACGCCGGAAGGCTGACTTTGTATAAACAACCACCTTTGATCATTCTTTTACCTTTCGGCCGGTTAAATCCCTACAGCCTTAAAATCTTCATCCCTGAAGAGTCAAAAGGCCATATTTGGAAAATCAGTCTTTCTTTTCTCGAAAATTAGGGAAAAATGGGAAAATTAGTTTTTGAGTCAAATAAAGATTTTGCTTTTTGTCTAAATCACCTTAATAAATGTGCAGAATGAGCACGAGTAGGAATTCATTTGGGGCCATTGTAAACGGGATCCCTTTGGGCTTACGCATGTGGTGGAACGACTTGGAAGAATCAGGGCGAGATACAGTCAAGATGTACTTAGGAAACTTGGTCGGGTTACTGGACATTGACCCGCGAGGGGACTTTATAAGGGCGTTAATTTCATTTTGGGACCCAGCACACAATGTATTTCATTTTTCAGACTTTGAGCTCACACCGACACTAGAGGAACTGGCAGGGTACATTGGATGTCCTAAAATCCCTATAAGAGAGTAGTATCTTATTGCACCAAGGACCTGACCATACACAGGTTCTTAGACAACGTAAAGATCCGCAGAATTATACACAACCCAGAATTATCAGAGGGTTTTGTAGTTTGGCATTCCTGTACGACAGGTACGGTCATCTTGGAGGGTTCAACAATCCCGAGGGTAAGATCTGCAGCCGGGAAAGCCGGCTGAAATGGGAAAGACATAGGTGTATTGCTTTTATGGTGGCCTTTCTGGGTTTTCTGGTATTCCCTAGAAAGGATGGGAAAATTAACATACAAGTCGCTGGGGTCGTCAGCACTTTGCTCAAACAAGACAACAACACTCTGGCACCGATGATAATAGCAGACATCTTCCGCACTCTCACTGTTTGCAAAACTAGAGGAGGTTTCTTTGAGGGTTGCAATATACTACTGCAAATGTGGATGATAGAACACCTATGTCATCGCCCTCAGTTTCTGAAATATGGGTCATCACAAAAGACTTGTATAGAAGAGTTTTCCACAAGGATCGACGGGTCAGCCTGCCAGAAGGGGTCGCTGAATGGGTCACTCTGCTGCGTTTCGTCTCAGCAAACCAGATTGAATGGGCATTTGGGTGGCTACCCATAAATGAAATCATACACATGTCAGCCGCCGAATCTCATTTGTTGTTGATGGGTCTTCAAAGTATCCAGCCCTATGCGCCATACAGAGTATTGAGGCAGTTGGGGCTATGCCAAATAGTCCCAAAGGAAGAGGATCTTAGTAGCCAGGTGGTCGAAATCGGGCCTTGTGGGCAGTTCCCTGAAGCTGTCGTTCGGAGAATCTGGAATGAATGTCAAACCATGAAAGTAGATACTTGTGTACAAGACCGGGACAAAGGCGAAGTGTCGCCAAAATACCTCACATGGTACAGAAGAGAGCTTGAGCACCAGAGACCAACTAAGAGAGCTCACATCCAAGACTTTGTAGAATCATCGCAAGCACAATGGGGTTGGCTAGCAAAAGAAAAAGAATATCGGGTCGAGATTGGCAAGCTAAAACAGCGAATTGAGGGGCTAAAATACCAAAGCAGCTTGCAAATTGATGCTGATACAGGAGAGAAAAGCAGGTTAACTCAAGAAAATAAGGCCCTGAGAGCCCGAATCCGCCAAGACAGAAAGAATGTCGGTGACCAACAGAAAAGTCCGTCTAATGAGAGGTTGATAGCAGAGCTGAGGAGCCAGGGCAACAAAAGCCGAGAGTCCTTGGAGAGATCCGAGGCTTGCATAGCGAGAATGATGGTCAGATGGGCAAAAAGTACAATGGCACGGAGAAAGCATCTACAACAAGTCATAAGGGATTATGAACTGAGCATTGGACTATTGAGAGAAACAAACTCCACTCTTCAGGAGCGGGTCTTTAAACAAGCCCGAGATGCCCAAGCTGACAGAAGGCGCTGTTATGATGTGATGGCCAGAATGGAAAAACAAATGGAGAGGTTCCAGGATCGACTCACCGACAATTCTCAAGCACTGGGACAAAAAAAGGGCGAATAGAGCAATTATTCAGGGAAATGGACAACATTCGAGGTAGGATTGATGAGATTGGGCACTACATTTACATGAGATGCTTAGCATGTGAGCAAATGCCTCATGATACCCCACTTGCCTCCGTCATGGGCTACGTCCACCGGATCATGAATGAGTTGAAAAGCTTACAAAGGGGTCTTACACCAAAGCCTGCGGAAAGGCCGAATGATGCCTCGCGAGCACCTAAGTTGAAATCTTTAATGTATCCCTAGTTCGAGTTTTGTCTGTTGACTTTATGGGTCCATTGTCTTCCCATATGTTGTTTTTCGAGTCAGGTTAAGAATTTTGGAATCTGTATTTTGCTATTCTTCTTCTAAAATAAGTAGTTTGTAATAGCAAATTTTGGTGATGAATTGAATGATTCCAGAAGAATTTTGTGTCTTTACTTTGTGGCAGAACTACGCCCGGTCTGATTCACGCGGGGACGTGATACGTAGGCAATCCACATAAGATTCGACCACCACTAAAAAGAAAGGAAAAGAAAAAAAAAAGAAAGAAAAGAAAAAGAGAAAAAAAGGAAAAGAAGAAAAAATAATAGAGAGGAAAGCGGAGGGTTCCCAAAACACTTTAAAGGCACAAATAAAGCAAGATGGGATGACGCATGCGGTTGAAGAAAAAACATGTTAGAAACGGATAACTACTTAGGAACATTGCATCCCCAACGTGCGATTACCAAATCTATTAAACTCTAACGCTAACAAGTTTGTTGTTTTCCAAAAATACCAGACAATTAGTTGTTAAAGCGTTCTGGCATCACATCATTATCAAACCAGATCCAAAGGACCTGTGCCAATAATCATGACTACTTTAGAAAACAGTGTCGAGGAAGAAAGGACAGTAAGCCAGTTGCTGAAAGAGGCAATGGAGAAGATAGAGAGGATCGGATTGGAAATGAATGGGATGCAGGTAGCCTTGGCTAAAGTACAAAAGAACCCTGAACCACCCGTTACTCCTACACTAGGGCATATGACAGAATACCCTCACCCTGGCCCTTCAACAAGCCTCCCGAATCACCACTATTATCAGGGGAGAAAGCCCTATGATTCCAAAGCTCCACCACCCCATCAACATTTCCCACCACCAAATGTTCCCACTTTTATGGGACCACACTAGCCACGCTGCAAAGATCAACTAGTGAGCCGTTGTTTCAGGATCACGATGCGCAGTACTATCCCCCTGAACCCACATTCAATGCACCAAAACCCCATACCTATAATCCACACTTGGAGGTCCCGACGGAGATTGAAAATCCGGCTAAGGTTCCAAAGCAGGATGAGGTAATGAGGAAGTTCAAAAGCCTGGAGCAATCCTTCAGGAGCATGCATGGATTGGGAAACCAGGTCAGCGTGGCCTACAAGGATCTATGCCCTTTCCCGGACGTCCAACTCCCGGAAGGATTCAAGATGCCTAAGTTTGACTTATACGAAGGGCACGGTGATCCTATGGCACATTTGCGGGGCTTTTGTAGCAAAATGAGAGGAGAAGGCGGCAAAGATGAGCTACTGATAGCTTACTTTGGTCAAAGCTTAAGTGGATCGGCATTGGAATGGTATACCAGGCAAGATCCCAGCAGGTGGTACACTTGGGATGATCTAGCGCAGGCTTTCGCATGTCACTTCCAATACAATCTCGAGATAGTCCCTGACCATCTCACATTACTGAGGACCAGAAAGAAGCCTGGGTAGAGCTTTCGTGAGTTCGGTTTCCGCTGGAGAGAACAGGCAGCCAGGGTTGATCCTCCCATGAGAGATGGGGAAATGGTGGACTACTTCCTGCAAACGCTGGATCCAACTTACTTTGGTCACTTGGTGACAACGGTTGGAAAATCCTTCAATGAAGTAGTAAAGATAGGGGTTATGATAGAGGAGGGGCTGAGATCCGATAAAATCTTGAATTACTCAGCGCTCAAGGCAATGACCCAGGCTATTCAGAGCGGCACGGGAGGTGCGCTGGGGAGGAAAAAGAAAGAAAACGTCGCCACGGTTGAGGCAGGCGGTTGGTCCAGGTCCGGCAAACCATACTACAACCAACCCAGACCCCACGATCCAAATTATCCATATAGCCCGCCACAACACTACTATCCACCTCAAGAACAACACTTCTCCGTGCACCAAGCCCAAACATACACTCAGCTTCCGGTTCGCCCATAATGGCGCGTGCCGGCTCCCCAAAATGCATATGCACCTCCACATAACACATACCCTCCACCCCAAAATGCCTATCCTCCACCGAGGGCCTACAGGAACCCTCCAGGGGCAAGCTTTCGAGGAAATCAAGCTTTTAGAAATGAAAGGCTACAGAGACAGAGAGCCTTTACTGAGTTGGGAGAGACCTATACCGCCTTGTTCCACAAATTGAGGCAGTTAGGTTTGTTGAGTCTTGTCGAGCCTAGGGGGCCAAACCCCCCACCCCAAAATTTGGACCGATTGATAAGCTGTGAGTACTGCTCAGGAATGCTAGGGCATAATACCAAAAAATGTTGGAGGTTGAGGCATGCAATACAAGATCTTATTGATGCCAACAAGATCGAGGTCCAGACGCTGGAGGCACCCAACATCAACCAGAACCCATTGCCAGTACACCATGAAGCTCACATGATCGAGTTGGTGCACAAATGAGGGGAGCCAAGGAAATCCTTACAGACGGTGATGATGATCCATGCCACTCCGAAAGAAGGATCGACCGGTGGGGAAGCAGGGGTACAGTTGAAGGGGGAAGATGTCAAGCCAGTGGTGATATTAGGGAAGAATCCATCCACCACAATAAAGAAATCAGAACCAGCCAAATTGGTAGTATCGGGAGCATCATCTGCACCCGTAGTTGTTGTGAAAGGGGTCTGCAGGGAACCGGTCATCATAAAGCCGGTAGTCCAATTGCCAGTGATTGATAGCAAGGCCGTGCCTTGGAAGTATGAAAAGGCAGTGGTAATGTACAAAGGAAAGTAAGTAGAGGAGGATAGTTGTGAGGCGCATGGACTGACTCGATCGAGACGGTGTTTTGCTCCAGTGGAGTTGAGAAGGTCCAACCCAGCAGTAACAAAGAAACCCGTGTCAGAAGAAGAGGCGGAGGAATTCTTGAAAAAGATGAAAGTGCAGGATTATTCCGTTGTCGAACAATTGAAGAAAACCCCGGCCCAGATCTCGTTGTTATCACTATTGATCCATTTGGACGAGCATCGCCGAGCCCTGATGAAGATACTGAATGAAGCTTATGTGCCCAATGAAATTTCAGTGAACCACCTTGAAACGATTACCAACAAAATTTTTGAGGTAAACAAGGTAACGTTCTCTAATGATGATTTGCCAGTGGAGGACACGGAACATAATAAATCTCTCTACTTGACTGTCAAATATGAAGATTCAGTAGTTACTCGGGCGTTGGTGGATAACGGTTCGAGTGCCAATATTTGTCCATTATCCACGTTGAACCAGTTGAAGATTGACCATGGTTGAATCCACAAGAACAACATTTGTGTTCGAGGATTTGACGGAAGTGGAACGGACACCGTGGGGGATATTATACTCGAGTTGACCATCGGCCCGGTCAAGTTTACTATGGAGTTCCAGGTATTGGATGCCGCGGTATCTTATAACTTGTTTTTGGGACGACCGTGGATCCACGCGGCCAAAGCAGTACCATCCACATTGCATCAAATGGTCAAGTTTGAATGGAACAGACAAGATGTCGTGCTGCATGGGGAAGACACTGCGTGCATTATGGGAGGTGCCATTCATAGAAACCAATGGTGACAAAGGTCCCTGGGTTTACCAGATTTTTGATGCAGTATCAGCAAACAAGATCCCCGAGGGTAAAAGCATTCCACACCCCAGGGTAGCTTCCGCAACCGTCATGATGGTTTCAGAGATGCTGGGTAATGGGTTTGTGCCAGGAAAAGGCCTGGGGCTGAGCTTCAGGGGATTGTTCAACCTATCTCCTTGCCCAAGAATTTGGAGACCTTTGGACTAGGGTTCAAACCTACTGCGGCAGATGTAAAGCGAGCGCGGAAAATGAAGAAGAGAGTTTGGGTTCTTCCCAAAACAATTCTGCGTCTCTCCAGATCCTTTGTTAGAGCAAGTGCCAAGGGGTCACCGGTCCCGAAAATTCTCGGACCATTGATTGGGATGGACGGGGATTTGAATCAGAGCTTCGAAAGGTTGTTCGCTGATGTCAATGTGATAGAAGTCGGAGAGGGTTCCAGCAGAGCAGGCATATATTTTGTGGGGCCTGAGGCCAGTACCAACAATTGGACGGTTACTCCTCTTCCTACCCGGGGGGAGTCCTGGTAGTAGGCTTTGATTTTTCTTTCTTGTTTTTCGGATTATTCCAGGGTGTACTCCAAATCTCATTTTATTTTGTAAAGTGTGAACCCTGTTATCCTGCATTTTTAATAAAATTCTCTCTTCTTGTCTTGTTTTAATTTTGTTTTATTCTTTTATCTTTCTGAACAGTTTTCTTTTTACTTGTTCTAATGACATGGCATGCACGACAGATCTTCGACCTAGTCTAAAAAATTAATCTGACTCCGACTTAATTGTACAAGAGATCGGTTATGATGATGAGTCCGAATATGATGAGGATGAAGACTTCGAAGAAATAAGCAAAGAATTGTGCCAGTACGAAGAGAAACCCAAGCCTAATCTGAATGACACCGAAGCTGTCAATATAGGGGATGCAGATAATGTCAGAGAAACCAAAATCAGCATCCACATTGAGCCAAACATCAGGGAGGAACTAATCAAAGCCCTCATTGAGTTCAAAGATGTTTTTGCGTGGTCATATAATGATATGCCGGGATTAAGCACCGATCTAGTGGTTCACAAATTGCCCACTGACCCGGCATACCCTCCGGTCAAGCAAAAGTTGAGGAAGTTTAAGACAGATATGAGTGTGAAAATCAAAGAAGAAGTGACCAAGCAGTTGCAGGCAAAAGTTATTTGGGTCACTCGATATCCCGATTGGTTGGCCAATATGGTGCCAGTGCCAAAGAAGGATGGGAAAATCAGGGTATGTGTCGACTACCACAATCTCAACAAGGCAAGTCCTAAGGATAATTTTCCATTGCCCAACATCCATATCTTGATCGATAATTGCGCTGGGCGCAAGATCGGATCCTTTGTGGACTGCTATGCAGGATATCATCAGATCTTAATAGACGAAGAAGATGCGGAAAAGACGGCTTTTATTACGCCATGGGGAACTTACTGCTACCGGGTAATGACATTTGGATTAAAGAATGTTGGGGCAACATACATGAGAGCAATGGTTACTGTGTTTCATGACATGATACACAAAGAAATTGAAGTGTACGTAGATGATGTGATCATAAAGTCCTGGCGTCAGGAAGACCATGTAGCAGACCTAAGGAAGTTCTTTCAAAGACTCCTAAGGTATGATATTAAGCTCAACCCGGCCAAATGTGCCTTTGGGGTTCCATCAGGAAAGCTGTTAGGATTCATCGTCAGTCGACGGGGTATTGAGTTAGACCCGTCCAAGATCAAATCCATCCAGGATTTGCCACTGCCAAAGAACAAAACGAAGGTAATGAGTCTATTAGGAAGACTAAATTATATCAGCAGGTTCATCGCTCAACTCACGACAACTTGTGAGCCCATATTTCGGCTGCTGAAGAAAGATGCTGCGGTAGAATAAACAGTTGAAGGTCAAGAAGTGTTCGACCAAATCAATGGGTATCTATCAAATCCGCCTGTGCTGGTCCCACCTGAGCCAAGGAGACCATTAATCCTTTATCTGACGGTCCTTGAGAATTCGTTTGGTTGCGTGTTGGGGCAACACGATATTACAGGAAGGAAGGAGCAAGCCATCTATTATCTTAGCAAGAAGTTTATAGTATATGAGGTCAAGTACACTCAACTCGAGAGGACATGTTGCGCCCTAACTTGGGTGGCTCAGAAATTTAAGCACTATTTATCCTCGTATACTACTTACCTCATTTCCCATTTGGATCCATTAAAGTATATTTTCCAGAAGCCTATGGCTACAGGGAGGTTAGCGAAATGGCAAATTTTACTCATAGACTTTGATATCGTCTATGTGACGTGGACGACCATGAAAGCCCAAGCGCTGGCCGATCACTTGGCTGAGAATCCTGTTGATGAAGAATACGAGCCATTGAGGACGTATTTTCCGGACGAGGAAATAATGCATGTAGGTGAGCTGGAATTACCCGAGGAACCAGGTTGGAAGCTTTTCTTTGATGGAGCCGCAAACGCAAAGGGAGTTGGAATAGGAGCGGTACTTATTTCTGAAATAGGACATTATTATCCTATTACAACTCAGCTGCGTTTCTATTGTACCAAAAACATGGCTGAGTATGAGGCATGCATTTTGGGTCTGCGACTAGCTGCAGACATGGATGTCCAAGACGTTTTGGTCTTGGGAGACTCGGACCTCCTGGTGTATCAGATTCAGGGTGAATGGGAAACACGGGATTTGAAACTCATACCATATAGACAATGTTTACACGACTTGAGCAAGCAATTTCGATCAGTGGAATTCAGACACATCCCAAGAGTTCATAACGAGGTTGCCGATGCATTGGCCACCTTAGCATCGATGCTACATTACCCCGATAAAATTTATGTTGAACCATTACACATTCAGGTTCGAGATCGACATGTTTATTGCAACATGGTAGAGGAAGACGTGGATTGCGAGCAATAGTTTTATGACGTAAAAGAGTACCTCAGGATGGGGATATACCCGGAGCAGGCCACCAGAGACCAGAAAAGAGCCATTCGGCGATTGTTAAATGGGTTCTTCCTCAGTAGAGGAGTGTTGTATAGAAGAACCCAAGATTTGGGATTGTTAAGATGTATAGACGCCGGTCAAGCCACGACAGTTATGGCAGAGGTGCACGCTGGAGTCTGTGGGCCACATATGAGCGGATATGTATTGGCGAAGAAGATTCTTCGAGCAGGGTATTACTGGCTCACTATGGAGCGTGATTGTATCAATTTCGTGCAGAAATGCCATCAATGTCAGATACACGGAGATTTGATTCATTCTCCGCCAACAGAATTGCATACAATATCAGCGCCATGGCCTTTTGTTGCATGGGGCATGGATGTCATTGGGCCTATTGAGCCGGCAGCGACCAACGGCCATAGATTCATTCTGGTGACCATCGACTACTTCACTTAGTGGGTTGAAGCTAAAACCTTCAAGTCGGTAACCAAGAAGGCAATGGTGGATTTTGTTCACTCCCATATCATCTGTAGATTTGGGGTCCCAAAAGTGATCATCACGGATAATGGTGCAAATCTTAACAGCAATTTGATGAGGGAAGTATGTCAACAGTTTAAGATTACACACCGCAATTCCACCCCATATCTCCCCAAGGTTAATGGAGCAGTTGAGGCAGCCAATAAGAACATCAAGAAGATACTGAGGAAGATGGTAGAAGGATCTAGACAATGACATGAGAAATTACCCTTTGCCTTGTTGGGTTATCGCACTACAGTTCGGACTTCAGTAGGTGCAACTCCTTATTTATTGGTATACGGAACTGAAGCAGTAATACCAGCAGAGGTCGAAATTCCGTCCCTCCGGATTGTCGCTGAAGCCGGGATTGACGACGATGAATGGGTCAAAGCTAGACTGGAGCAGTTGAACTTAATAGATGAAAAATGTTTGGCAGCAGTGTGTCATGGCCAGTTGTATCAGAAGAGAATACAATAAGAAGGTGCGCCTCAGAAAATTTGAAGTAGGGCAACAAGTATTGAAACGGATCCTCCCACATCAGATCGAAGCAAAAGGCAAGTTTGCCCCAAATTGGCAAGGGCCTTATATTGTGACCAGAGTGTTATCCAACGGTGCTCTATGTCTGACAGATATCGAAGGAAGATGCGTCGACATGGATAGCAATTCTGATGCAGTCAAGAGATATTATGTAATTTCTTTGATTATGATAGTTATTTGTTCGTTTGTTTGTACTTGGTACTTGTTGGATAATGAAATGACGGAGGCAATTCTTTCTTCTATCCAAATACTTTTAACCTTTGCTTCCCCCTTTGAGCCTTATTTATTCTTTCATACCCCTCTTTTGGAGTCACTAATGAAAAATATATGAAAAAATGAGAAAAAATGAAAATAAGATAAAGGTCATAAGAAAAACAAAGGAATCGGTGGGAACTACGTTTGACCTGATTCCTCAAAGAAGGATACGTAGGCTCCTCATGACTCGGTCATAGAGTAACACAAAAAAAAAAAAATCCCCCAAGCAAAGAAAACTGGGGCAAAAGTTATGTTTTAAAGTTTCAAAAGAGGTTTGATTCCAAGAGTTGTAATGTTTCACCCATCAAAGTTATTTTTTGAATTTTTGATAGCTTTTATTTTAACCCCACACAAAACCAATATCGATGTCCAAAAAAGACCTCCCGATCAGTATCCGAGAAGTGCCAAGTCATGCAAACGGAAGTCGGGAACAACACTCTGATTCCCAGCAAAAGAAGAGGATCATAAACTGGAAATGAATTGATAGCCGAAAAGAATCCCCAGCATAGAGAGTCATATAGGCAACACTCCAATCCCCAGCTGAAAAAATAAAATAAAATGAAAGAGTCTTATCGGTGAAAACCATCACAGTCACCATAAGGCAACGAAAGATGAGAGAAATAAAACGAGAGAGTCTTATCGGTGAAAACCTTCACAGGCACCATAAGGCGACGGGAGCTGAGAGAAAGGAGAGAGTCTTATTAGTAAAAACCCCTCGAAGGGCACTATAAGGCGACAAGATGAGATCGGCAGAAAGAATCCGCATATGGCAAAAGTTAGGCGTCGGGTTATTCCCGACAAATGAGGCCACCAGGAAGATTGATTGATACAAACAGACTGGGTCGATTAATCCAGAATGCACGACATGATCGTTGGGACCAGTCATACCGTCCAGATAAGTTCTTTCCTTTTCTTCTCCCCCAACATTTGTTCAGGAAGATTTTTCTATTTTTTTATTTTTTCATTTCTCTCTCTAAAAAGAATTTTTCCAGAAATTTGTTTTGAGAAGGATTTTTTTAGAGTTTACTACCAGTGGCCAAAATGGTACAAAGCAAAATGCGAAGGGGACAGGCCAAAGACAAGGCAATAAGACAAAGGGCGTTTGTTGCAAGACCGAATGACAAACTGGCCTAGAAAGTTAAGGGGAACATGGAGAAAAGCAGAAAACAACGGTTGAGGAACTTATGGACCAAGTTTCAAGAGGACCCCCGACAGAACTTCGATAGATAACTGACCAAGTTCCCAGGTGGTCAGACAACACAGAAGGGGAGAAGGAGAAAGAGAGAATTGATCCGCAGCAAAATAACCCCCAACAGTCCTATCCTCAATAAAGTTATCCCCAGATGATAACATTTTATCCCCTGCAGTACTGAGGGAAAATAAAATTCTGAAGGGAGTAGTGTTGGAATTGAAGAAGACTCCCCCAACATGTTTTGAAAAAAAAAACAGCAGGGAAGGGATAAATGGAAAAACCATCCCCAACAGAAATATCATCCCGAGCAAGTAACGTTATCCCCAACTAAGTTTTGGGGAGCACAGAGCAAGGGAGAGGGAATGAAAAAAAAACCATCCCCAGCGGGAGTGACACGATCACTCACCACGTTAAACTAACAAGATTTTCTTTGATTTCTACAGGAAAATAAAGGTTGATGATGGTAGAAAGACACGCCACAAGGAAGATCACCAAAACGGGGGCAGAAATTTTTCTGCCATGTTTCAAAATTTCTCGGAGGAACGAGGAAACAAACTCAAATATTTTCATGTCTTAGATAAATAGGCGCCCATCTATATAACGAGAGGAATATTTTCATGTCTTAGATAAATAGGCGCCCATCTGTATAACGAGAGGAATATTTTCATGTCTTAGATAAATAGGCGGCCACCTATATAACAAGAGGAATAATTTTCATGCCTTAGATAAATAGGTGCCCACCTGTATAACGAGAGGAATATTTTCATGTCTTAGATAAATTGGCGCCCACCTGTATAACGAGAGGAATAATTTTTATGTCTTAGATAAATAAGCGCCCACCTGTATAACGAGAGGAATATTTTCATGTCTTAGATAAATAGGCGCCCACCTGTATAACAAGAGGAATACTTTTCATGTCTTAGATAAATAGGCGCCCACCTGTATAACGAGAGGAATATTTTCATGTCTTAGATAAATAGGCGCCCACCTGTATAACGAGAGGAATATTTTCATGTCTTAGATAAATAGGCGCCCACCTGTATAACGAGAGGAATAATTTTCATGTCTTAGATAAATAGGCGCCCACCTGTATAACGAGAGGAATATTTTCATGTCTTAGATAAATAGGCGCCCACCTGTATAACGAGAGGAATATTTTCATGTCTTAGATAAATAGGCGCCCACCTATATAACAAGAGGAATAATTTTCATGTCTTAGATAAATAGGTGCCCACCTGTATAACGAGAGGAATATTTTCAAGTCTTAGATAAATAGGCGCCCACCTATATAACGAGAGGAATAATTTTCATGTCTTAGATAAATAAGCGCCCACCTGTATAACGAGAGGAATATTTTCATGTCTTAGATAAATAGGCGCCCACCTGTATAACAAGAGGAATACTTTTCATGTTTTAGATAGATAGACGCCCACCTGTATAACGAGAGGAATACTTTTCATGTCTTAGATAAATAGGCGCCCACCTATATAACGAGAGGAATACTTTTCATGTCTTAGATAACTAGGCGCCAACTATATAACGAGAGGAATATTTTCATGTTTTTAGATAAATAGGCGCCCACCTGTATAACGAGAGGAATATTTTCATGTCTTAGATAAATAGGCGCCCACCTGTATAACGAGAGGAATATTTTCATGTCTTAGATAAATAGGCGCCCACCTGTATAACGAGAGGAATATTTTCATGTCTTAGATAAATAGGCGCCCACCTGTATAACAAGAGGAATACTTTTCATGTTTTAGATAGATAGGCGCCCACCTGTATAACGAGAGGAATACTTTTCATGTCTTAGATAAATAGGCGCCCACCTGTATAACAAGAGGAATACTTTTCATGTCTTAGATAAATAGGCGCCAACTATATAACGAGAGGAATATTTTCATATTTTTAGATAAATAGGCGCCCACCTGTATAACGAGAGGAATATTTTCATGTTTTTAGATAAATAGGCGCCCACCTGTATAACGAGAGGAATATTTTCATGTCTTAGATAAATAGGCGCCCACCTGTATAACGAGAGGAATATTTTCATGTCTTAGATAAATAGGCGCCCACCTGTATAACGAGAGGAATATTTTCATGTCTTAGATAAATAGGTGCCCACCTGTATAACAAGAGGAATAATTTTCATGTCTTAGATAAATAGGCGCCCACCTGTATAACGAGAGGAATATTTTCATGTCTTAGATAAATAGGCGCCCACCTGTATAACGAGAGGAATATTTTCATGTCTTAGATAAATAGGCGGCCACCTATATAACAAGAGGAATAATTTTCATGCCTTAGATAAATAGGTGCCCACCTGTATAACGAGAGGAATATTTTCATGTCTTAGATAAATTGGCGCCCACCTGTATAACGAGAGGAATAATTTTTATGTCTTAGATAAATAAGCGCCCACCTGTATAACGAGAGGAATATTTTCATGTCTTATATAAATAGGCGCCCACCTGTATAACAAGAGGAATACTTTTCATGTCTTAGATAAATAGGCGTCCACCTGTATAACGAGAGGAATACTTTTCATGTCTTAGATAAATAGGCGCCAACTGTATTACGAGAGGAATATTTTCATGTTTTTAGATAAATAGGCACCCACCTGTATAACGAGAGGAGTACTTTCATGTTTTTAGCTAAATAGGCGCCCACTTGTATAACTAGAGGAATACTTTTCATGTTTTAGATAGATAGGCGCCCACCTATATAACGAGAGGAATACTTTTCATGTTTTAGATAAATAGGCGCCCACCTGTATAACGAGAGGAATATTTTCATGTTTTTAGATAAATAGGCGCCCACCTGTATAACGAGAGGAATACTTTCATGTCTTAGATAGATAGGCGCCCACCTGTATAACGAGAGGAATACTTTTCAGTTTTAGGCGCCCACCTGTATAACAAGCGGAATATTTTTTAGTCCTTACATTTCAGGTCTTGAAACTAGCAACTCACCGGAAAGCAGAAGGTTGTAACAAGAGATCCCAATGCAAATTCAAGCGCATGAATCAAAAGAAGATAAGACAAAATCGCGAGAGAAGCGGCCTTTGAACATCAAATTATGCCCAGTATAACAAATCTGATGAAGAAAGCCGTATCCCCAGAGGAACCACCGATAAGCTTAATGAAGGAAGCCATATTCTCAGCAGACCAAACCCGACAGTGAGAACTGGCATTCAGAAAAGCAAAAGGCCAGCGCCATCCCCAAGTTTATGAAAAGGAAAAGTGGCGGAAGATGCACAAGCCGACAAAGAAGCAAAGCAGCAAAAACAAGTTGAAGATAGACAAGACCTTATGATTCATATTCTAGCCTAACTTCTTGTTTTCTTTTGACACGGTGTAACAAGGAGATCGGTAAAGCAGTGGTAACAACACACAATGGCAGTAACAGCAGAACCACAGTTCCCCGGTAGCCCCAGCTACCAAAACTTCCCGAACTACATTAACCTGATTCCCTTCTAGCCAGGGATATGTAGGAAACCTTTGAAGCAAAGGTTCGGTTAAACCTTTTTCAAAAAATCCTTCACACGGAGTATTCAGATGGGCAAAAATCGCTCACTTTATCTTTTCACGAAAACCCTCCGTGTCTTTAGGCAAAGAGGGGCAGCTGTAAGCACGTGATTTTTGCCCTATGAAAGAATTACTCCCAAAAAATTCAAAATAAAACGATTTTTCCTTTGGGTACAATTTTTGAGAATTTGCGTGACATTTTGGTAATTATTTTTGTCCGTAAATGTTTACCCTTGTTATAGTTAATTGAAAAATATAAAAAATACATGGTGCATGCATATTTAGGATTTAATCATGCATTTAGGAATTAATTAAACCATCATTTCGCCCTAAAAAGGAAAAATCAGAAATACATAAATATATATACCTTTTTATTCTAATTGTTGTCTTTGAGTGATTTTGTTCTTAAGATTTTAACTTGTGTATTAATTATTGTAAGTGTTAATTAACATTTGTGTAGTTTTATTTTTAATTTTAGGAATTGTGTTTAAATTAAATTAAAAGAAGAAAAGAGTTGAAAAAAAGGAAAACTCGGATTGGGCCCAAAAAATTAGGCCCAAAAACCAAGACACAGACCCCAGTCCAAACGTCTGGTGCCCGGTCCGTTCCCATAATCACTGGAACGACGTCGTTCTGTGGCAATCGATCCCAGCCGTCGACCTTACATGATCCAACGGCTCAGAATCCGTCCCCCTTACCCGTTCCCTGAACCTGACCCGTTGCCCGGTTCGAACCGACCCCCATACTTAAACCAAACGACGATGTATTGGTTAAACCCTCTAATCCTGGCCTTTGATCTTGATTGATCCAGCGGCCAGGATTGAACCATCCACCCCGTATAAGAACCCCAATCCCTTACCCCACGCACCCAAACCAAACCCCCCTCTCACCTACTGTTCATCATCGTCCCCAGAAACGACCCTCACAAACCCTAGCCACCTTAGGATTCCCCCACCGTAAACCCAGCAACCATGACGGCGATGACCACCAGACTAACACCCCTGAATCACCATGACCCCCTCTCTCCAAATCCATACTCAGTTTACTTCAAATCTTCCCCGAACGTCTCGAATCTTCATTCGAAGGTTCGAGCAAAAACTAGATCTACACCCACCAACCCCAAATTCATACCACAACACCTCCTGACCTCCCACACACCCTAAACGCCATTGGTTCTGGTCGAATCTAACCAGAGTTGAACGAATCCCAAATCAAACCACAAAGAACCCTAAAAAGACCAAAAGTTGAGGTCTGTCGAAATTAAAAGATGATATGGGGTCTATTCGACCTTAGTCGAAGTGTTCTCAGTTGAGAACACTCGATTAAGGTCCATTCGACCCCAAAAATGGCCGAGTCCGAGTTCGAGCCTGGGTCAGTTTTGATTTCGAATCCCCTGAGGTAATTTTTCCCTTTCCCTTTTGTTCTCCTATGAATTTTATCTGTTTTTCATGTTTAGTTTGGTTTGTTTTTAATTTTTTTGTCAAGTTTGGGAATCTTGAGGTAATGTTTAGTTTGTTTTGTGTGTTTTATTGGTTGTTTGCTGTCTATTATAGTTTGTATAGTTGTTTAAATAAGTGTCGTCAATTAATTTGTTTGAAAATTAGACGAAATAGGACAGTAGCTCATTAATGTCCTCCATGTATGTTTGCCAGCACCACATCTGTATGCTAACTTGTAATGAATCTGTTGAATATGTTCAGTTTTGTCTTTGAACTAGACTACTTATTCATTGAGTAACCCCATGATCTTCATAGTTTGCCATGGAAACCTGTTTATTACTGCTTTGATCTTAGCCTGTTGGTTGTTGCCTGTTCGCATTTTGGCTCTGAGTTGGTCAGGATTGGCTCCCAAAATGGCCAACTCATTTGGTTTGATTTACATCCCTTTGTGATCTGATTTTGAGTTGAACTTAGGCTAAGAATTGGATATGGCTGTAGAGATCTAACAGGTCAACCTGAAATCAGTGTTAGGTTTAAGTTGATACAATCCGTATTCAGTGATTAGCCAAATTCAGAGGGGTTTATATACTGACTATTAAAGTTAGGGTAATACAGTAATATGCAAGGGTTAAGGGTAATTTTGGCATTTGACAGAGTTTAATCAAGGATTAACTTAAGAACATGTCAAGTGGTATTTAAAATACTATTAATCTAATGACAATGGGGAACAAGACACAAGGGCATGAGTTTATTTGAATACTATAACCCCTCCCATGACTCTTGATTAAAACAAATAGGACAAGCATGGGGAACAATATAGTGGGCATCAAGAAAAGACATTTAGGCATGGGGAATTAAGGGGTATGGGCAGAATAAAGGCTGAAGGTATCAAGGCAGCTTGGCTGGCCTGGGTTTTGCTTATAAATAGGCTGATTTAGAACAAAAAGGGGTTGGACATTTTTAAGTCTTCAGAGAAAAAAAAAAACAAAAACAAGGCTGGTCTTTCAACCTTTAGCAGGACAGTCTGTTTTCAGAGTGACATAGAGTTAAGAGTGTGCTGGATTTTGAACAAAACAATCAGAGGCTACTGCTTTTTTGCATCTGTTTCCTTCTCTTCCTTGCATGTACCTGTTTTGGTATTGCTGGGTTGCAAACTAGATTACTTGTTTTGGTTTTAAAGATCTGATTGCTGGGTTTTGTTGCTGCTGATTGCTGTTTTTCTGTTGTTGCTGTTTGCTGTGATTGCTACTACTCAACTGATCATTCCCTTTCTTCTTCTGGCTTTCCCAATCCCAGGTAAACCACTGATAGTCTGGTACTCTATCAGTATAAGCTGAAAGTTGAAACATGTATATAGAAGTGAAGAGCTGAAGTTGCCTCTTTTCGAATTTTGCTTCAGTTGTGTATTGAACCTTGAGTTGTATATATAGTAATTCATATCTTCTATTTGGATAATGAAAGTAGTCATCATGCATAACTACACACCCACATATGGCAACTTAATGGCTCATTATCTATGTATGTTAGTAGCTAGAAAAGAAGCAATGGTGTAGTAAGCAATATCTTGATTTTTTTAGCTGTGTTTGTGGTTAGTATATCTTCTAATGCATGTTAAGTGTTAAACTGTCCATTGCTAGTTAATCTCACTTTATTTAGAAGGCTGCCTCGTTATAACTTGCAATAATACCGTTAGAGTATATAGCACCAGTTTACATTTCTGCCTTATAAATGTTGGGCCAGAATCGAATGAACTAACCGGGCCCTTATCGGCAAAGAAGTGGCCCAGGTCCAGTAAATACAGTGTGCGCTGGGCCTGGGCCCATAATATCCAAACGACTGCCCATATACGCGTTCATGTTTCGGATTTTGCAAATCATATTCGGAACCCTAACAGCTTCTCCCGGGTTAACAGAATTCTTTATCCGGATTTCTGGTTCGCGGACTGTCAAACAAAGTCATTTTTTTCCTCGATTCGGGATTAAACCGGTGACTTGGGACACCCTAAATCTCCCAAGTGGCGACTATGAAATAAATAAACAAATCCCGTTTCGATTGTCCTTTAATTGGAAAAACTCCTTCACCCCTTGCGGGGACAGAAAAAGGAGGTATGACACCTGCGAGCATGAAACGCAGGCCCCGTGAGATAGGGCGTCAGTACGAAAAATGTACTGAGTATTTAAGGCATGAAAATTAGTACGTAAAAGACATAGATGAAACATGGAATACAGAAACACATCTTTAAACCTGAATAACTTTGTAAATTCTGAAACGTTTATAATGTCATGCACGTGCGTATAAATGTCGTGCCATGCATAGGTATGGTTGTACATAATATCATCAAACCACTGATTCCATCCCATCATATCATCTTGGCCACTGTGGGCAACATCATCAACATATACTAGCCGTCAAGTGGTGGTGCGTATATAATGTCGTAGCCTTTTCCCATATCCCATATACATATATTTATATATTTACGTGTCTACTCATGGGTCAATGCACATGTATGAAATGCATGAAAAATACGTAATAATCTCAATATTCCTTCCAGATAAATTTTTCCAATTGTGTATTATTCTGAGACCCATGAACAGAAAATAATAATAATTTTCATAGGAAATCAAGAATATGACACCCCTAATAATTCTATGAATAGAGTAATTTATGGAAAGTGTGTTTGCTCGTTTCTTCAATATAGTTTGGACCATGTCAAAATAAAGAAGGGAGGGCCTTAACATACCTGGAGTAGGGAAAACTCTGTATAATATTCTTGCCGAAGATTGCACCGTACTCTTGTAACCTGTTTACTGTGAAAATGGTAATGACAATTAAATTTGTAAATGGAATTCTAAAAATACGTGATCTATTCTCGAGCTAGTTGTTAGAGTATATGATGCTAAGAATATGGAGTTTAATGATGAAATGCAAGCTAAAACGATCAAACCGAGGGGCCTGTTGCCCGAATGCAGGATTGGTCAATAGGGGACCTCGGGGTCGATGTTCTGGTCAAGCTCGAACTATCTGGGGCAATCGGGAATGGGATAATAGTTAAGATATAATTAAATAAAGCTCTTTATGGCCAATACCAAGCAATAATATGAAGAACAAGTAGGAAAGTGATAAATATTACAGTGGCCTCGGGCCAGTGAGAACGAGCGAGTTTAGAAAGAAGAGAGAGAGCGAGAGAGATATTATTGCACTTGTGGAGAAAATGGAGCAACATCAGCCCTTTACAAAGTGTCATGGATTCCCCTTATATAGGAGAGGGAATACTATATAGTACAGAGCGCATTGAATGTAAAGATACGAGGATGGGACGACTAGACATGGTACTAGTGTTTACTGATTCTAGCTGTTCGCCTCGGGAATCCCTGGTCCTCGGAGTCTTCGTTGGGTTACTAACAAATTCTCTATCCTCAAAATCTTTGCAGGATCACAGACGAACCTTGAGGGAGGGAGCTCGATCGTAATCCTACAGCCTCAATATGCCAGTATGACTTCCTGAATGTACCTTAACGGCGAGAAATAGACTCCCCTGATTTCACCGCATATAGATAGTCTCCGCGTTTCCTAGAATAAAGTAATAGAAAATGATATTGAACTGTCATCTCGAGGCCATTAATGCCATGATGTCAACCATCTAAGGGCATTAAATGCCATGCCCCAAAGAACCGTGCAAGGCTTCCGTCAGATGCGGTAATTGAGAAACCCATGAACTGCCATCAGCTCGTCCCTTCTACTTCCCCAACGATTCCTATAAATGCACCGATTGCTAGATACTTCCCATCTTCACCCTACTTCAAGCCCGCGAGTCAGAATTTTGTATTTGACACTCTTTCCTCTTTTTATAGAAGGGTTTTACCATTTTACATGGCTAGGACTTCTAGGACGGTTCCCCGACGGAAGTACACTACATCGTCGTCCCGATTACATAAGGAATTAACCAGATTGGTTCCCACTTTGGAACAATGTACCCCACCCGATCTCGACACGTCAAAGGATTTTGACATCGAGACTTCCTTGTCCACATCGGGTCGGTGTGAGCACGTGTCCCGATACGTTAGCATCATGACCGATGTTAGCAAGGTGAGGGAGGACTACCGATAGAGCAAGGCAGTGGATATGGAGATTCCCGGTCCCAACGATAATATTACTGACTTCAAGGCTAGCTTCCTTTATGTATACACTTACCCATTCACATTGGGCCCTGATAAATCCTTTGAATCTCCTCCCTTGGAAATCGACCCGGTTATTCTTGACTTCTGCGACCGATACCAGGTGACACTTGGTTAGATCTACCCTTATTTTTTGGAGAATAGTGTTGATGCTTAGACATTCACTAAAGGGGTTGAAGGTGATGTCTTTACCCTTAATCATCTGATTAGACTGTACCGCCCTGGACTGTATCGAGGCTTAATCAAGCTCCGCCATCGGTCCAAAAAATCTTTTTTCACAAGCGTTGATGAGGGGAATGACCGAGGATGGATGAGTAGGTTTATCCGGGTGAGGACCTCGGACATCATCACGGCCCGGAGAATGCCTTTTTCGGAGAAGTGGAATGGCCGATGTAAGAAATTTTCCCTTTAGTTGCTTTTTGACAACTCTTTCGTTCGTTATATTAACCTTTTTGTGCTTTCTGCAGCCACTACTTGGCATCCGGAGGTGGTCCCCTATTTGTCAGGATGGATCAGGCGGTTGAGCGAGAAATTTCCGTACCGCTTTCGGTCTTGGACCGTCCTAGCTAAGAAGCGTTGGGTGGCCAAGAATCACTGTGAGGTTCCTTTACCACCTTTGCTTCATATTTCGTGTTTCCTTCTAAGCCCTTAGCGAAAGCGTATCACCGTTATTGTGTTGTCGTAGGTCTTGGCGAGAATATGCAAATGAGGCTGCCCCCTTATGGTAAAGTAGGGGCCTTGGAGCTTGGCACGAACAAGAAAAGGAAAAGCAGGGCAACCATTGTTCGTCCTGATGAGACTGCTGCTCTAACCTCAGGGTCGAATCCTGATATCAAAGGGGAGGACGATGATGAAAGTCCATTAAAGAGGAGAACAAGGTCTAGTGCGAGAGACTTGTAGGCGCTCCAGTCGGAGGCTGCTGAGTCCGGAACAGCTGGCTCCGGCCGGTCTCGTGATCCGGGGGTCCTTGAAGAGGACGTTGATGTAGCTTTGAATCGCACAACCAGATTCGATGTAGCTTCTGCTAGGAGGATTGTTGGCATTAATCCCGAGGGATCGGAGCTCGGGACCTTCCAGGAATGTGGTTTCCACTTGGAGAAATCGGTAAACTGAACGACTTCATTTCGAACTTTCCGATTTCATCAGGGGAACTGAGGGATGCCCAAGGTATGATCGATGCCACAACTGGGACTCCTCCAAAAGAGGGAGACTTTATTGCCAATATTTTCGACGGCGTTATCGACAGAGCTGATCTAGATATTTCTGGCACCGTTAAAGCGAATGAGAAGTCCATGCAGTAGGTGATAGTTATTCCTCGCGTATTTTTTTCTTCCTCAGGCATCATTCGTCGTCTTTCTAACCTTTCTATTGTACCGCAGTGTAAGGAGATGTACTACCATGCCATCCTTCGGCGTCGCAAGGAGCTTTCTTGTCATGAAAAGGGGCATAAAAAATCACTTCGAGGCTGCATGATTTGTAGGCTCGCTCTACCCGGGGAGATAAATAGTTAGGAGAGCTTCGGGCCGCTTTGGAGACGGTCCTCCCGGAGAAAGTCAATCTTGCTTCTTAGGTATTTTGCCTTGCTCATACCCGACCTTTTACCCCGTATTTACATACGTTTTGGATTCGTATATGCATTGACTTGCCTTTCTCCCGTAGGTTGAGCAGAGTGGCTTGCAGATTAATTAGTTGAAAGCGGAGATCTCGGGGCTAAGAGAGTGAAACGAGATAGTGGCTTGGGAATTGGTGACATCTCGGGATCTTCTCATGGGCACTCGCAGGGAGATTGCTACTTTGGTTGTGGCTAAGTCTGAGGCTGAACGAGATGCTGCCACTTATCGAGAAGATACGACCACAACGCATACAATGGTTCGTGACATATCCATGGCATTCGCGTAGAAACTAATCCGAGCTATCGAGCATGTCAAAGTGGATGCTAAGAGAGAGATCCTGGAAGAACTTGGGGCCAGAGGCTTCAACCTATCAGCTGATCTTGAGGAGGCCAGTCCAGTGGAGGAAAGATTGGCGCTCTTGATTGCCCCTAATAAGGGCGGAGATGATAGTGACGAGGAGTAGTCTCCGAGTCTTTTTTGTATGCCTTCCTTTTTTGCTTCGTGTGCTCTCCCCCCGGGAAACAGATAGTGTAAAGATTTTTTTCGTTTTGTCAATGTATAAAAGGAGCTTTCATTCTGTCAACCCTTCTTCTTGCTTGTTTGCCTTTGCGTTCCGGCATCGGCCCTTCGAGACCTTTTCTTTGGACAAACCGGGGCCTTGAGACTAGCCACGCCCCGAGGTTGGATCGACAGCTTCTCTCGAACCAGTGTTTATGATGTCATGGATCTCCCGAGGTCCCACAGTTTTCTAAGTCATGTGGGAGCCGAAGTGATTCCGCCAGTGAACTCCCCAAGGAGAGGGTAAAGTTAACACGACCATAATTAATTGGCCCTATTGTGCAAGCGAGATATTGTCGCTTTGCCTCTATATATTTGCTCATCTGCCTCTTAAGTGGCGATTTTGCAGTTCTTGATAAGCCTATCTCCTCTGCAGAGCCTGGCGCTTTGTGCTAGTCCTTTTGCTTCCCTGTCTCAGAAATGTTTTTGCCTGGATCCTCATCTTTTCCCCCCTATTCTGTCATAGTCATGGCTGCTGCTTCGACGCCTGATCCTTGGACGAAGGGGAGTTCTTTCTCGAAGTGGGTCGTCATACCGGGAAGGCCTTCCAATGTTTCGGGCCATCGGGAGCATGTGTCGAGGATTGTTTCATCGATGAGGGAGGAAAACCTCGAGATGATCAGGAAAGAATGCGGATGGGGGGAAGACGCGATTTTGCAAGCACCTTCCCCCGAGGACAGTGTCATGATATATGTTGAGGGATTCTTGAGTGTGTTTATTCACGTTCTTGCACCGGGTTCCCCGGACCGGGTCGTGCTTGATTTATGTAGAAGATATAAAGTAACGTTGGCGCAGGTTCATCCCTTTATTTGGAGAATAGTACATTCGATGAGATATTCTGCTGACAAGGCCGGGATAGAATTAACCCTCAGCCACCTCGTAAGGTTGTACCGGCCGTTGCGCTATCGGGGCCTGATTGCTCTTTAGCGTAGATCCACCTGAGCTCCTATAATCAGCGGCGAGAAGGATGAGGACCGTGGATGGATTAATCGGTTCGTTCGAATCTGGACGACCGATGTTATTCTTGGAGAATTGTTGCCATTTCCTTAGAAATGGAATTCACTCGCAAGTGCTCTATTTGAACTGCCTTTATCTTAACATGAGGTTGGCCCCATAATGATATATTTTTGTTCTTATTTTATAGCGACACATTGGTTGCCCAGTGAGGTCCCTAATTTAGCCGAATGGTCTCGTAAGCTGGCGGCTTGCTCAACTTAAGATAGGCACCGGTGGCGAAATTTATCAAAAGAGAGATGGGAGGCGAAGCATCATGATAGGTGCCTAGAGTTCTGCCCCCTAAGAGATGGCTTCCTTCTTGATGGCTCATCTGATTTATCTACTGCAGGTGCCGGGATTTCTTTAAAAATGAGGCCGAGTTCCCCGAGGGAGGAGAAGAGATTGCTGGCCCCGAGGTTAAGGAGCGCTGGTAAAAGGAAAAATGCTCCGGGGTGCGAGAAGGCTTTTGGTGAGGCGACTTTTTTGCAGCGGTTGAGGGGAAGCGATTAGGCCGACCGACAAAATTTTGGGATTGGTGCGCTGTCAGACGTTGCTTCAACCTTCGGCGAGGCTCAGTGCTTTAGCCTTATGGTGAGTTTCTGCCGCTGTAAGGATGTTTTGGCCCTGCGCTCCTCTCTTTTCTTTTTATTTACCTGGCTTTCTTTCTTAGGCTTTTGATAGGCTCAAAGCCAAACTGCTTCATTATGGGGCCCCATTGAGGGAGGCTCGAGATAGAGAGAAATCCCTCAAACTTCTTTGTGAGACAAATGAAAGCGAGCTCGTCTCTTTACGCGTGAGGTGGATCAGAGCTGGGCCCGAGAGGCCCTCTTGGAGAAAAGGTATCCTGCATTTCGCACTGGCCTGTATTCCCTTCTTGTCTCGCCGCCTTGACGTGTTGCTGTTTCAGTTGAAGGTTAAGGCGGAGGAGCTGGAACAACTCTGGGTTGAGGTTGGAAAAGACAAACGTGAATTCACCGAGCTGCAAGCACATGTGAATGCCCATTCTATGGCCAAAGAGAGGGCTCAGGCCGGGGCTTCCGCTCTTGAGGCGCAAAATTAGGCCGCCCGTGTGAATGATTCTGCTTTGGGGAAGATGATCGTAAGACTCCCAGCCAAGCTTTCAAGGGAAAAAATTGAGGTGGTGAATGTCTGGGCCGAGGTTGTGATGAATAACACCAGGGTGGGACAAAAAATGGTGGCTTATTCAAGAAGTGCTGCCGCTGCTAAAACTGAGCTGAAGAAAACCCTCGATCATGCAAACAATAGCAAGGAGTACGTGAGGTGCAGATCCCGGAGGGAAATCCTCGAGGATATTCATGCCAGGGGATTTGATCTCTCGGGGGAGATCGAGCAAGCCAAAGGAGAGGAGTACGATGCCAAGTTCCTACTATTCGATGTTGAGGACAATGAGGAGTAGACCGCAAGACTATAGCTGCTGGAAAAAGGGGGAATGACTATTCTCTGCCTTCTTTGTTGTGTATATAGCTTTCATTATATGGCGTAGGATGAGATTGCGCTCTATCGTCAATATGTATAAATAAGAGGGGGAGCCCCGCAATTTGTATCTTCTGTATTTCTGCTTGTTGGAGTTCCAATTGGGTCGATTTGACCTCGGATTTGCCCTTAGGCTTGTGTGCTTTAACCGTCTTCGGGTTCAGCCTCCTAGTCGGGATCCGACTTGAGCTTAATTTACCCTCGCGTTTTGCGTTTGTACGGGCTGACGATGATGGTTTTTATTTCTTACCCTTGGGTGTTTGTTGTTTTGACCTTTTTGGGACCAGTCACGAGCTTCAATCGACCCTCAAGTTTTTTCAATCTTCAAACCGGCGATAGTGGCCCTTACACTATTTGGTCATTGAGATCTTTTGATATGTGACCCTGAGGCTTGTATAGTTAACTATTTTGGATCCGGTCTCCGAATCAGGTTATGACTCAAGCTCATTTTAATCCTTAAGTTGTCAATTTTCAAGCTGGCGACAGTGGCTCTTACGCTGTTTTGGTCATTGAGACCTTTTAGGTTGTGGCCCGGAGGCTTGTTTTGGATGGCAACAATGGCTCTTATGCTTTTGCCCGTGGTATTTTTGTAGGTTTTGTTTTCTGCTCATTAAGGTATTTTGAAATAATTTTTCCTGACCCGTCATCAGTTCCGGAAGAACCTCGATTTCAAGTCGTTAATGATGATGTTTGAGCACCTCAGAAGGTTTTTAGCTCATAGGTCGAGTAGATAGATGCCTTGCGATTTGGAGCCGACATGTTCGAAACTCGTTTTTTGCTTGTTGAGGGAAGTCTGTTTTAACCGGTTCTTTCCGAAGTATATTCAAAATAATGGCCTACAATTTTGCTTAGCGATGGTCGGGCATTCCCGAGTCACATTAATTTGGTTGTATCAACCATTTTGACCGTAGTAATATATGTTTGGACGGAACCATTTTTGATCCCGAGTGATAGTTTAGGTGTCTACACCGAGGGTATGCCCTTTCGGAATTTTTACAAAAGCGACGTACAACATAAACTTCGGGATTTTCATGCCTGTTGAGGTCTTACAGTTTGTCATGCCTGTTGAGGTCTTACAATTTTGTTGTAATGTAGAATAGATTTGGTTACGCTGAGTCTGCCCGCTAGGGGTCTTACAATTTTGGGTTTTCCAGCGCATGGCGATTAATTACAGTCTTTGAGTGATCGAGTTTGTTTATCTTGAAGGTCACTTTTCGTAAGCTTGAAGTTGCCTTGTAGGGTTTTATGAGCCCGAAGTTCCGACCCTGGGGTTGTGCGGGTGCTGAATTGTTAACGCTAGATCTCCGAGTATCTCGAGCCGCATTTGGTGGAGAGGACTTCGTCGTGAGCATGTCGAAATTCCCCTTTATGGAGTACGAGATGCCGAAAGATATTCTTTATTGCTTGGCATAGATATATGCTATAAATACATGCCGTTTTATTATTGCGGGCTCAGCCCGCGCGGGCGCAGCTCTTTGGACCGTTCGGTCTGGTGCATTATTCCCTATTGGGGATTCGTTCGTCATTTTTTGGCACAGGGCTGGTTGTAAAGAAAGTCCCGTAGTCTTGCTGAATTCTTCTTGGGAAGTGTGTCGATGTTGCCTCATTAAAAACCTTTGCCGGTAAAAACCCGTTTTTGGATAAACAATCTGATCAAAGGAAAAGAGTGCAACAGACGCTTTGAAGCCTCAGAATCTTCGAGTCGGGGTATCTTCCTAATTACCTTGGTCGTCGTCATGCACAAGAGTAGTCGTGAAGTAGAAGATGGGAAGAGGGATGGGCAATTATACCTTGGTGGCGACGGCGCTTCTCGAGTTCTGGCACTTATTCGGCGGTTGCTAAGTGGTCCTTTATTTGAACGCATCTGGGGCGATCATCAAAAAATCATGTGGACGACGTGTTGAGGATCGTCTGTTTTGTTCCCTTTTGCTATCTCTCCTTCTCGCAATTGAATTTTAGCCCGGCTGTTGAGAAGTTCCCGAAGGTGCCCATTGTCGAGCAATAGGGCCACTTCCTCTCAGAACTGCCTACAATCTTCGGTTAAGTGCTCGTGCGAGTTATGAAACTGGCAAATCAAATTGTAGTTCCTGTGGGAAGGATCCAAATGTAACGGTCTGGGCCATCTGGTGTCTCTAATTTTGCTAATGGCGAACACAATGCCTGACACATCGACGTTGAAGCAATACTCCGATATACGGGGCCCCCCGTTGACCCTGCATATGCGTCGTAAGCCACCCTGATTAGGGGGTCCCCGAGGGTTCTGTCCTTGGTTCACCGGTTGGCTGTTACGGGGTGGATTACGTTTTGGAGAGTTTCTCCTATCATCGGGGTTTGGCAGGTACCTTTTGTTTATTCAATCTTAACTCCTTCGACAAAAGCCTGCTTAGGTATACTGAGCCCGAAGGGGCTCCTAGCTGGTCGTCCTCGACCCTGATCTTTGACTGGTATCAGTTGTGGACATCAGACCAAGATACGACGGGTTACTCGATCAAGTTTTCTTTCAGCTGCCTCGATGCCATTGAGCTTCATTCATTCAGGCCATGAGTAAAGGCCTGCACTACCCAGTCATCGGAGACCGGGGGAAACTCCATTTGTTCTGTCTGAAAATGAGACACAAATTCTCGCAACATTTCTTTCTCCCTTTGCTTATTCTTCAATACATCGTACTGCCTTGTTGCTACTGATATTAGGCTATATAGATGATATTTACACCTTAATATTACCATGCTTTATTGTTGTTTTATAGGCGACTTGATAACAAAATGCTCTAAATGGTGTTCTTTTGCTTCGTAGGGAAAAATCTAAGTGAGGAAGCACTATAGAGTGTTTTGGAGTCAATAATGTGAAGAAAATGCCCAACCAAGAAGTACCTGAGCATAAAGAAGCAAAAAATGGACTTAGTGAATTCTACCGCGACCGCGGTGGAATCGCGACAGATCAAGTACTCGAGGCAGAATGTTCAGCGTTCACCGCGGTCTTGCCGCGATCGTGGTGAACTGTTCACTCACCAGAAAGTTTGGAGACCAAAGTGTAATTCGGGGAAAACTTGTTCCAAACCCATATAAACTTTAGAAGCTCGCCCAAGATAGAATTAAGCTTGTTTTTAGACCACTTTGGAGGCAAGAACAAGTGTGAGAAGAGTAACAAAATATTAGAGTTCTTCTATCTTTTCTTTATTATTGCAATTACCCATTATGAATAATTCAGTAGTTTTATCTTGTTTTGTTATGAGTAGCTAATTTCTTAGTCTAGGGTTTTGTGGAACCTATTGAAGGATAAACTTCATGTTATGTTAATATAGTTTGCCCAGTTTAATCTCTATTTGCTCAACTACGTTCTAGTTGTAGTTAATTGATAGGATTCTCAATCAGCTGTGCTTATTTAGTGTGCATAACTTGGGAGAGAGTGCATATTTAGGTAACTATTGAACAACACCACTCCCAAAGTATATGAGGGATCAATAACTGAGGGGTTAAACGCGTTAGGGATAACGAAGCCTTGGGTGCAATCTAAGGTGAGCTGTAATAAATAAAGCCCGCTAGCGTATCTTGGGAGAGTGTGTCTAGTAAATTATCGTGATTACTCGGGAAAGCTTTACGGTAGGAAGAGTGCTCATGATTGATAGAGACGATTAGGCAAAATCTATGTGAAGCATAACCGGAAGGGATTTCATCAATAGGGGAAATCATAACCTTAGATCCTTCTCTTAATTGTTTACAACTTAATCATAGTTAGTTTTCAGTTGCTTATTTGCATTCATTATTAGTTAGTAGAAACATCATCAATTGTTATTCACAACGTTTGGGAAGTTGATTCAGTGGAAATTAGTAAGTCTAATGAGAGTAATTGATAGGTTAATTCCTTGTGGGTTCGACTTTGGGCTAAATACTCAGGTTATATTTGCAACGTCCACGTGTCCTTTTTATAAGGCATAGTTGGGCGTGATCAAAGTGATCAAATTTTGACGCCGTTGCCATAAAGTTAACAGTGTTATCAATTACAATTTACAGAAATACAATTTTTTTAGTGTAGTCAGTTTTCTCTATACCCAACCTTTACATTGAAATTTTAACGTTTGTTTACTTGGTTGTACATGTGCATGCCTAGAAACTCATCGAGAACTGGTGAAATATTTGAAGCATTATCAGATACCGAGAAAGTTTTCAAGGCCTTGAATCGGGCCAACCGGAAAAGCAAACAACAATAAACAACTGAACAATTCGAACCAGACATGGGGGATCACATAGTAAACCCAGCTGCGCTGGTACCGCCGATAGAGCCAGTGGCACCTCTTGTGCCAGAGGCTGCACTTTATGACTGGGCACAACCCACATCGGAAAACTTGGCCACAATGATTTTAGTCCCATAGATACAGGCTGAATCGTTTCAAATCATGAACAACATGCTGCACTTGTTTCAAAACAAGGGACTTTTTTCAGGGTCACAAGTCAAAGATCCTCAACAGCACTTGAAGAATTTTCTGTCAATCTGAAAAACTCAAAGGCAGCCCAACGTAACTCAGGAAGCAATCAAGCTATTATTGTTTCCATTCTCAGTGAGAGGAGCTGCCCATACCTGGCTAAACTCACTTCCCATTAATTCCATAACAACTTGGGAGAAGTTAGTCAAGCAATTCGTGAACAAGTTCCACCCACCCAACAAGACTGCTCAACAAATTGATGAAATTTTGAGTTTCAAATAGAGACCAATGGAGACACTGCATGAAACATGAGAACGATTCAAAAGGATGCTGGTTATATGTCCGCACCACGGTATTTCAGATCTGATGTTGGGGTAGCAGTTTTACATGGGATTGTCAGATAGCATGAAGGGTAATGTTGATGCTTCAGCTGGTGGAGCATTTTTGAGCAAAACATGGAGAGAAGGCCAGAGTCTGCTTGACAAGATGGCACAAAATTCAGGGTGGACAACCAGGAATGCACCTATCACTCTAGTGGTTCACTCAATGCCCTTAGATCCTTCCAATACACTTGATGAAAACATGGCCACGTTAATGATGCAGATGAGTATACTCACCAAAAAGGTGGTAGAGTCAGGGCAGAAGCAATAGGTACACATTGTAGATACTACCAATGGCGGCTTGTGCACATCTTGCATTAGTTAGACAATTGGTAACCAGTAGAATGCAGAACATGATCATCATCACTGCCGTGAAAACATGAATTATGTGTCTAATTATGGAGGCTATAGACAGGGTGGTCAGAAATGGGGCCAGCAAAATCAGCCATACATGCCAGTTCAGCCATAGTTCAACAATGGAATCATGGGAGGTATGATATCTCCTAATAATATGACACCTTATCTAAGGCCACAAAGATATAGTAATCAAAATCAGTAGCAGGGGTATCATCCTCCTCAGCAACAACATGGTGGACGACAGGAAGATGGGTTTGCTAGACTTGAGGCAATAATACAACAGGTTATTGGGTCTAATGCAAAAATCAGTGAAAGAGTAGATGCACATGATTCAGCTATTAAGAATATCGAAGTGCAGATGGGCCAAATTTTGATGTCTCTAAACAATCGTCCTCATAGGAAATTACCTGCACACACCCAAATAAATCCAAAAGATCAAGGGCCAAAGTAGCTGATGACAGTGAGTCTACGTAATGGCAGAGATTTGGACGTGGAGCAAGAGAGGATTCGAGAAAGAAGATAGGCTGAGACACTCATACCAGTGCTCATTGATCTAGATGAGTCAATGAAACTGACAGAGGTGGCAATCCAGCCTGCCCAGGAAGAATATAACATTCAGATTGAGATTGAGAAAGAAGCTGAGACAGCCCAGGAACAAGTAGTTGAGGTGGCAGCTGATAAAGAGCAATCCAAACTCATTGGGAAGAAGAGACCTCCCACACCATTCCCTCAGAGGCTGGACAAGTACCAAAAAGAGGAGCAATACAAGAAATTCTTGGAGATGCTGAAACAAATCCAGGTAAATATTCCATTGATAGATGCTTTGAAAGAGATGCGTAGTTATACAAAAATGATGAAGGACTTAATGTACTTAAAATTCGATTTCCAAGACTTGGCCACGGTGACTCTTACTTAGACCTGCAGTGCAGTGGTGACTAGACCAATTACTGAGAAGCTATCTGACCTAGGGAGCTTTACAATTCCCTGCACTATTGGTAACTTCGCTTTCGCCAAAGCACTTTGTGATTTAAGGGGACCATGGCGGACATTAAGGGGATCAGCCCCACCTACTGTATGCATAAAATTCAGCTAGAAGAGGGATACAAAACTTCCATGGAACATCAAAGAAGGCTGAACCCCAACATGAAGGAAGTGGTGAAGAAAGAAGTGATAAAGTGGTTAGATGCGGGAATCATTTTCCCAATCTCTGACAGCAGCTGGGTCAGCCCGGTGTAATGTGTGTGAGCACGTGACTTTTGCCCTATATATGAAGTATTCCCAAAATTCAAACAAAATAATTTTTTCTTTATTTTTATAACTTTTTGTGAATTTTGTGTCAATTTTTCTGCTAATTGTTGCATTTATTTGTCCATTTTAATTCATATAAAAATATAAAAAAATACAGTTGGAATTTACATTAAGGGTTTAATTTCATGTTTTAGGATTAATTAGTGATTAATTTATTTTATAATAAAATACAAAGAAAATAACAAAAATGGTCCTTTTTACATTTTTAGTTTAAATTTGTCTTAGTTTGCATTTAAATTAAGAATTAGTGTATGGAAAGTTAGGAAATCTAAATTTTATTGTTAATTTGGTTGTAAGTTTTAATTTAGCATTTTAATAAAATCAGAAAATTGAATAAATAACCAAAAAGAGAAAAGAAAATAAAAGAAAGAAGGAAAATAAAAGAAAATTAGTAAAAGAAAGGAAAGGCTGCCTAAAGATTCGAATTTGGGCTGAGAATTATTTGATGTGTATCAGCCCAAACCAGTGATACCCACGCTCAGGCCCTTCACCACTCCCCCTGACCCGGTCTGGCTAATGACCAAAACAACCCCATTTTATTTCACCCATTCTCTGCCATTCATTAACATAATCAAACGTTTGTGGTGCCTTCCCTTTGAATTGATAAAATGTCTGAAAATCCTAATAACCCTAGAGACCAAACATATCATCTTCCTCGTACCTCTTCTCCTCTGCCACCAGTGCCGCCGCCGGAGAAATCGCTACCTTCTCCAGTGGCTCTCAAATTCACACCCCTGTACCACTTCGACGCCCTCTCCATGAATCTGCCTTCATTTCCTTTCAAATCCTACTATAGACCTTTGAATGGTTAGATCTGTTGTTACCGTCTCCGCCACCCACGGCGGCGACACCGCCCAAATGGCCCCAAATTTATACCGCATGTTCGTCGTGTTCCCATCTCTCCAAATCCAAAGCCTGTTACCCTCGAAACTCAACAGAGCTCGTCGAATTTTATTTCAAAGTAAGCTCTAAGAATGACAAAATTTCGGAGTTAGCAGATTAAGTGCTGATTAAGACCAAAATGAATCTTGGTCATGTGTTTTCATCTGAGAACACGCGATTGAGGCCCTTTTTTGGTCAAAATCAAAGGTCGAAGAATAGCTTCGTTGCTCGGACAGTCTTTTGGGTATTTCTCTCTTTCTTTTCTTTTTCTATTCGAATAAGTCGAGCCTTCTGCCCTTCTCTCTTAAGTTTGGTTTTTTCCAATTTTGATATAAGTAAGTTCTTTACTAGATTTTGTATTAGCTTAACTTTAATTTTAATCGATTTTGTTGAAGTCCTTTTTTAGTTAATCTAATCGTTAGTTCATGTTCTTTGGCTTTTTCACTTTTGTTAGATTAGCTTAGTTTAATGTCGATTTAGTTTGATTAATAATAGTATGAGCTAGGTTTAATTAAGTAGTAGTTGGATTCAATAACTCATGTTTCCGTTTAGTTTTGAAACTAGTATTGGATATAGCTGGTTAGTTTAGATTAGTTTAGTTAACCATGGTTGAAGTTTAACTAAGGCAAAAGGGGTTTGGTTGGGTCAGTAATTTTGAGGAGTTTTCAAGGGTAGTTTAGGCATGGAAAAGGGTAGTTCTGATAAGAACAGTAATTTCAGAATATAACAAGGGTAATATAGGTATTGTATAGGTAGAAGAACGCCCTAGGGCCTTCTAGAATAGGACTTTAGTGTAGATTTCAGCCAACTTAGGATACTAGCTTGGGAAAAAGTCAAAAAATGAGGGATTAATCTGAAATAAACTAGGGACTGAATTTGAAATCTGAAAATCTGACTTGCACCTCATCTTTGCCTATAAAAAGGCATGACCATTGCCTTGAAGCAGAGGTTTTGGAGCTCAGAAATCCTCCCAAAGTATGCTCTCTAATTTTCAGATCTAAGATCTGAAATTCAAACTCCAAAACCCCAAAAACAATAGAAAAATCCAAAAACCAAAAAAAAAACCCAGAAAATCAAAGAAAAACTGTTACATGGCTCTTCCCTAGATCATTTTCGAAGGTTCAGTTTTTAATCAACATTTTAGCTTAGTTAAGATTAGGAACTGCTTGAATTCCTCATTTCTGTTCGAACATTTGAAGTGTGAAGACAAGTTGAATCAGTCATGGGTTAACTGATTAGATACACTGATTTCTGGGCTTGGTTTTGAGTATTTGGTACTGTTTGGCTGTTATATTGACATTGTTGAATTTTCAAAACAATTCTGAGCTCGACCCTGGTTTGAATTGCTGTTGCAACTCGATGAATACTGTTGTTTGCAATCTGATCTCCTCATTTCATTACTTGTGTTCCAATTTTCAGGTATGTTCCCAGAGTCCAGGTGCTGGAACTAAATTGATATGTAAAAACTCATTTGAAATCGATTAATGAAAAATTGAATCTTGGACTGTTTGATTCGTTGTGACTGCATTTCTGTAGATTTGCTTACACTATTGTTTAGTTTGTTTTAATTCTCGTGTGATTGATTAATTAGGATTGGAAGTTCAGTAGTGTATAACTGGACAGTTGCTTATTGTTTTCATTCGTGGCTTTTTGAATTGATGCTATGTTTTCCTTAAATCATGAGAACTCTCTGTAGATAGTAGTATTGGTTAGTGAATGATTTCAGTAGTAAATTCCTATTTTCAGTAGTTGGCAATCAAATTGGGAACTCATTAGTGTAAACTAGCTACAGTGGCAGGCAGTAATTCGTTCATCAAATCTCAAGTTGTTTAAAGTTAGCTTTGTTAGATTGGTAATATTGAATGAGTAGCATTTTGATTCACTTAATCTAAAATTGAGAACTGGGCCAGTGTTGGCATTTAGGCCCAAGGCCTTTGATTTGAGTAAGATGAAATTTATAGGGTGTGATTTGTTTTAGGACTGGGAGGTCACGTTACTGGTTGGAATGGGGGTTGTAATTGGTCTTGTGGGACTCGATCCTGGGCTGGGCGTCAGAGCCGCCTGGACCTTTCACTGATGCTGGGCCTGAGCAATTGGGCCGTATCACAAGCCTACCGTGCAGACCAGGTTGGGCTAAAAAACGTGATTCTTAGTTTGCCTTGATGTAATGCAATTCATAATTAATTAGGTTTTTATTTCTTTTCTAGAGAAAACAAAAAATAGAAAATCGTAGTCACTTTTAGGTCGCCCTTTTAATAAAATGATGAGACGAGCCTCGCCAAACGAAATACAAAAGGTGGGGCCCTCAATAATGGTTACATAAAATAATTTGAATTTGGGAGGTCCGTTTAGTGAATTTCATGACCTTCCCCAAAATAATAATACGTTAGAATCTTTAGGCACGTTTTTAATAAGATTACTTCCTTAAACTCGGGTGCGCATTGATGCGACCCAAATCTAAATCTCGATGATGTCGAAATGGGTTGACAACCACGGGTGCATTGATTGCAACGTGGTTCGAAACGCGTTTTCACGATGTTGCAATTCTTTTAAAATAAACAATGATAAAAAGCGGTTTACGAATAAAAGGCACATAAGCTAGCATGTATTGAAATCAGATAAAATCAAATACAATAGTTAAGCGACCGTGCTAGAACCACGGAACCCGGGAATGCCTAACCCCTTCTCCAGTGTTAACAGAATTCCTTATCAGGTTTTTTGGTGCGCGGACTGTAATACAGAGTCAAATCTTCCTCGGTTCGGGATTCAAAACCGGTGACTTAGGACACCATTAATTTCCCAAGTGGCGACTCTGAATTTTAATAACCAAGTCCCGTTCCGATTATCCTTTAATTGGAAAAACTCCTTTACGCCCTTGCGGCTGTAAATGAAAAAGGAGGTGTGACAGCTCTGGCGACTCTGCTGGGGAACGAACCCAGAATCTTTGGTTCAGGGTTCAGAATTCGAGCTTAGATAAATTGTTGTATTTGACTATATCTGATTTTCCTACATGTTTCATGCTTAATGTGCTAAATGTTACCGCTATGATATTATCTGAACTGTATATAAACTGTGCCGACACCCTTCTCTCTTCACCTCCGGGGATGTGCTTACTGGTAGAGACTCCCTATTATGTTAGTGTCATACCTTGAAATAAGAAAGAGGCCGGATAAGTTGCAAAGCCGGACGATCTCGCGGGTCCTCGGTACGCTGCCCCCTCCTCGATTTGAGTTGTCCGCTCGGGTACACAGTCTAGACCACATACCCAGGTTTTGAACCTAGAATAACGTGACTTCATGCCAGATCCTTAGTAGGAACGCTTATTTGCATTATGTTGCATTTGACTTAGGAAACTCAACACAGGGGTTGGGTCCGTCAAGGACTAGCAACCTGAAATGAAAAGAGACCATCTTGATGCATCCTATTTGTGTTGTGCATATATTTGTTCCGAACCTGCATGTTGACTGGCCTCTGAAAATCGGGAATGTTGGAAAATTTAGAAAAAGAGGAAAAGCGAAAAGGAGAGAAATAGCAGTTAGGGTGTTAATTGATTATTTTAGAATAACCAATGACCAAGTATTGTCGAAACTCTGCCGAAATTTTGAGAAAATGAAAAAAAAAGAAAATGTTTTAATAGTCTATTTTTACTAAAAGCAAAGGAAAAATAGAAAAAAAAAGTCTTTCATTTTTGGAAAATTGTTTGCTGAAAAAGAAAAAGAAAAGAGTCTTTGTTTTAGTTTGGAAAACATAGGTTGTTTTATTATTTGTTGAAAATGAAAAGGAAAAAGAGTCTTTTATTTTAGTTTGAAAAAATAGGTTGTTTTATTGTCTGTTGAAAATGAAAAAGAAAAAAAAAGCCTTTTATTTTTAGCTTGAAAAAATAGGTTGTTTTATTGAAAAAGAAAAAAAAGGGAAAAAGAGTCTTGTTTGGTTAATTTGCCGGAACTACGCAGGTTTGATTTGCCCGAGATACGTAGGCAACCCTCATCGGGTCCAACCTCCCCTTTGCAAAAATAGCCAAAAATATTTGAAGTTTAAATTTTTTGCATGAATAAATCGGGTGATGCCGTTTTCATCAAAAACAACCGAATGTTCCCGAAAGGGACGCCGGAAGCTGACTTCGCAAAAACGGCCACTTTTGGTCATTTTTTATTTTGACCGGTTGACTCTCACAACCTGAAAATCTTAGTTCTTGGGAGTGCTGAAATGTCGTGTTTGAAAACTGAGTCTTTCATTTTTAATTTGAAAAAAAAATAGTTAATTTTGTCTTGATCAAATAAAAGTTCTGCTTAAATAACTTTAATAAATGTGCAGGATGAGCACGATGCAAAACGAACCTTTCTCAATAATGACGAAAATCCCCTTCGAGTTGCATCTTTGGTAGAATGATTTAGGCAAAGAAGGACAAGACGAAGTTAAGAAATACCTGAAACGTCTTACGAGTTTGCTGGAAATCAAGCCTTGGGGTGATATTATAAGAGCGTTGGTCACTTGTTGGGACTCAACACACAATGTCTTCCACTTCCTAGATTTTGAGCTAACCCCAACTCTGGAGGAAATCGCCGGGTACATCGGAAATGCTGAGGTTCCGTTAAGAGAAAAATATCTGATTGCTCCAAGAGCCATCACGGTGCATCGGTTTTTATATTCATTAAAAATACCAGGACAATCCATAATCCAGATTTGGCAAAAGGCTTCTACACTTTGCGCTTCATATACGACATGTACGACCACGAGGGAGGGTTTAACAAAACGGACATCAAGCTATGCAGTAAAAATAATCATCAAAAATGAGATGAGCACAGACGGGTGGCTTTCATGATAACCTTTTTAGGCCTCCTAGTGTTCCCAAGGGAAGACGACAATATTGATACAAAAATAGCCGGGGTCGTCAGTACCTTACTTGCTCAAAATGAAAGCAATCTTGCACCTATGATCGTGTCTGACATTTTCCGGGCTCTCACTGCCTGCAGAGCCAGAGGCAACTTTTTTGAAGGGTGTAACCTGTTGCTACAAATATGGATGACCGAACATCTATGTTACCGTTCCCCGCTCTTGAGCTATGGTTTGTCTGACAAGACATGTATATGAGAGTTTTACACAAGGATTAACGGGGTTAGTCTGCCTGAAAGAGTAACAACATGGATATCATATTTTTGTACTCTCACGGACAGTTAGATACAGTGGACGTTGGGATGGTTGCCTGTTGAAGAAATCATATACATGCCAGCAACTAGGTCGCATTTTCTTTTGATGGGCCTTAAGAGCATCTAGCCTTATGCTCCCTGTCGGGTTTTGAGACAACTCGGAAGATGCCAAACCGTGCCACGGGAGGAAGATCTTAGTGTTCAAGTAATTGAGATCGACCCTGACGGACAGTTTCCCGAAGCAAAAATCCGTGAGATTTGGAATGAATGTCAATACCTACAAGCAGATACTTGTGTGCAGGATCGGGCCAAAGGAGAAATGTTGCCTGAATACATCTCATGGTACAGAAGAGAACTTGAGCATCAGAGGCCAGCGAAAAGACCCCACATCCAGGACTTCACTGAATCATCACGAGAACAATGGGGTTGGCTAGCAAAAGAAGAAGGCTATCAGGCCGAAATCAACAAGTTAAAACAACATATCGGAGCTCTGAAATTTGAGAACAGTATGCAAGTTGCTGTTGATCAGGGAGAAAAGAACAGGTTGGCCCAAGAAAACGAGGTGCTTAGGGCCCAAATCCAACAAATAAGGATAGCTGCCAATAATCAACAAAGGAGCCGGTTGGACGAGCGGTTGATAAAAGGGCTGAAAAGGGAAATTGGTGAGTGCTGGGATGAGCTGAAAAAATTCGAAGGCACCATAGCGGGACTTCGGGCACAGTGGGTAAAAAGAACAGAAGAACGCACCCATTTCATGCAACAATTAAATAAGGATTATGAAAAGACCATTGCTAGTATGAAAAGAAAAGTGGTCACCCTTGAGGATAAGGCAGCTAGGCAAGCTAAAGCTTTTGAGACCGAAAGTGGGCACTGCTATGATTTACTAGCCCGGATGGAAGTAAAAATACAGTAGCTGCAGGATCAGCATCTTCAGGATTCTAATGTGTTGGAGGCTCGCAATAATCAAGTAAGGCGATTGCTTATAGAAAAGGGTCGAACAAGAGACAAGATTGAGACCATTGCCCACGCCATCCTCAAGAGATGTCGGGCATGTGAAGACATGACCCGCACTACCTTCATTTTGGCAGTAATAATTTATGTCAATCGAACCATGTATGAGCTAGAGCAACTTGAAAGAGATTTGGCTCCTAAGCCCGCGGCGAGGCCGAACGATGCCCCGCGGGCACCCACTTTTGAAGTACTAATGTATTCATAGATCGAGTCTGTATTTTCCATTCTAGAGTTTGTTGCGTGTCAGTCTGTTTTCTTTGTTGCATCCAAGTATGCTAGTATGTTCAGAGTTTGTATTTGAGTTTAGTTGGAGTCCGTTATTTTCCATTTCAAAATGTTTAGTTTGTAATAGAATGTCGTGATAATGAAAATCTGAAATTTCCCAAAAATTTGTTCCTTTATTTTTGTACTTATTTTCACGAACTACGTCTGGTATGATTTGTGCGGGGTCACGATACGTAGGCAATCTCCATAAGATTTTACCGCAATGAAGAGGGAAAGAAAGAAGAAAAACAAGAGGGGTGGAAAAGGATAAAGAAAGAAAAGAGTGGAAAAACAAGAAAGGAATATAATGCGGAAAGAAAAGATTAAAGAGAAGAGAAAGAAAAAGAAGAAGGAAAAAAAAGAGAGAAATTTTGCAATTAGAAATAAGGAAAATGCCGGGATGACGCGTGCGGTTGAACAAATGCATAATAGAAAATGTTAATTGTATAGGTGCATTCATGCCCAATGTGCGGTTATCTAATCCATTGAAACCTAATCGCTAACGAAATTGTTGTCAACATGTGTAAGTTCATGAAGGTGGTTAGTTGATTGGCAGTTCTGGCAACTTACCCGTACAACACCCGGTCGAAAGATAAAGTAAACATGACAGGACAGGATTCGGATACCAGTATTATGGATCCTTCAAATGAAGCTGAGATGACAGATATGGGTGCTATGAAAGAAGAGATGCGGAAATTGAAAGCGCAGTTCCAATCTTTGTGGCACCTCCCCCAGCCCCATTACATAGATCATCCAGTGAGCCGCTATTCCAAGCTCACGACACCCAATATTACCCTCCCAAACCCACTTTTAAAGTGCCTGAGCCATATACCTATACACCCCATTTTGAGATCCCGGGAGAAGTTGAGAAACCGGTTAAGAATGTGGAACAAGAGGAAGTGATTCGTAAAGTCAAAAGCCTGGAGCAATCATGCCGGAATATGCTTGGTTTAGGCAACCAAGTTAGTGTTGCATACAAATATTTGTGCCCTTTCCCGGATGTCCAGTTGCCCGCAGGTTTCAAAATTCCCAAGTTTGATTTGTACGAGGTACATGGCGACCCGGTGGCCCACCTCCGAGGTTTCTGCAGTAAAATGAGAGGAGCTGGGGGGAAGGATGAATTGTTGATAGCCTATTTCGGTCAAAGTCTGAACGGGTCCGCGTTGGAATGGTACACGAGACAGGACCCCGGCCGATTGTATACATCGGATGATTTGGCACAAGCGTTCATTGGCCATTTTCGGTATAACCTTGAGATAGTCCCCGATCGTCTGTCATTGTTAAAGTTGGAGAAGAAGCCCGCGGAGAGTTTTAGAGAATTTGGTTTCCATTTGAGGGAACAAGCAGCAAGAGTCAATCCTATGATGAGGGAGAGTGAGATGGTAGACTATTTCCTGCAGACGTTAGAGCCGACCTATTTTGGTCATCTGGTGACATCCGTTGGAAAATCATTCAATGAAGTGGTAAAAATGGGAGCCATGATTGAAGTCTAACAAAATCTTGAGTTATTCGACATTGAAAGCAACTACCCAGGCCATCCAAAGCGGTACTGGTGGTGTACTCGGAAAGAAGAAGAAGGAAGAAGTTGCCACAATTGAAGCTAGTACTTGGTCCAGGCCCAACAACCCTCCGCCCTACTACAACCAACCCAGACCCCACCACCCAAATTACCAGTATACCCCATATGGCCCACCGCAATATTACTATCCACCACCAGAACCACACTTTTCTATCCACCACACCCATACATACACTCAGCCTCCGACGCCCTCGTAATGGCGTGCACCGACTCCCCAAAACACATATCCACTCCCACAAAACACCTATCTACCTCCCAGGACAAATAGACCAGGAACCGACTTCCGCCCAAACCAAGCTTTTAGAAGTGAGAAGGCCCCGAACAGAAAAACATTTACTCCACTGGGAGAATCTTACACCACTCTCTTCCATAGATTGAAACAGTTGGGAATGTTGACCCCAATTGAGCCCAAAGCACCAAACCCCCCTCCTATAAGCATGGACCATTCTGTTAGCTGTGAGTATTGCTCAAGGTGTCGGGGCACGATACTGAAAAATGTTGGAAATTGAAAAATGCGGTACAAGAACTCATTGATAATTGCCGTATTGAAGTACAAGATCCGGAGGCTCCAAACATCAATCAAAACCTGTTACCAGCGCATTATGAAGCCAATATGATCGAGTTGATACATAAGGGGATAGATCCTAAAAAACCTTCGCAGACGGTCATGGTGATCCGTTATACGGAAGCCAAGGGCAAAGAAAAGACAGTTAGCGCGAGGCCAGCGGTTCAGCTAAAAGCGATAAAAGATAAGCCAGTGTTGGTAATGGGAAAAGGACCATTTGTTGCTGCAAAGAAGCCAGAGCCAGTCAAGTTAGTGGTACCAGGGTCATCATCTGCACCCATGGTTGTTGTGAAAGGGGCCTACATAGAACCATTTGTCATAAATCCGGTAGTCCAATTACCCGTGGCTGATAGCAAAGCCGTTCCGTGGAAATATGACAAGGAAGTGGTGACATACAAAGGAAAGGAAATTGAGGAAGAGAGTTGTGAATTACAGGGATTAACTTGGTCGGGATGTTGTTTTTCTCCCGAAGAGTTGAGAAAGGCTAGGGGCGCTAAAGACAATCCAGTGCTAGTCAAGAAGGCTGTGACGAAAGAAGAGGCAAAGGAATTTCTGAAAAAGATGAAAGTGTAGGATTATTCCATTGTTGAACAATTGAGAAAAACACCGGCCCAGATCTCGTTGTTATCATTTATGATCCATTCTGACGAGCATTACTGAGCTTTGATGAAGATATTTAATGAAGCTCATGTGCCCAACAGAATTTCAGTAAACCATCTGGAGACAATTGCCAACAAGATCTTTGAGGTAAATAAGGTAACATTTTCTGATGATGAATTGCCTGTGGAAGGCACAGAACACAATAAAGCTCTCTACTTGATGGTCAAGTGTGAAGATTCAATGGTTACTCAGGTGCTGATCGATAACTGGTCAAGTGCTAATATTTGTACGTTGTCCACATTAAACAAGTTGAAGATTGATGATGATAGAATCCGCAAAAATAGTGTTTGTGTTCGAGGGTTTGACGGAGGGGGAACAAACACAGTGGGGGATATTATACTTGAATTGACTATTGGCCCAGTCGAGTTCACTATAAAATTTCAGGTGTTGTATGCTGCAGTGTCCTACAATATTTTGTTGGGTCGACCATGGATCCACGCGGCCAAAGCAGTGCCTTCCACATTACACCAAATGGTCAAGTTCGAGTGGGACAAACAAGAAATCGTGTTACATAGGGAAGATCCCACATGCGCCATGAATGATGCCATTGTGCCCTTTATAGAAACTGAAGATGATAAGGGACCATGGGTTTATCAGGTCTTCGACATGGTCTCGATGAACAAAGTGCCCGACGGTAAAAGCATTCCATGTCCCAGGGTGGCAGCTGCGACCGTCATGGTAGTATCAGAAATGCTGAGTAATGGGTTCGTGCTAGGAAAAAGGCTGGGGGCTGAGCTTCAGGGCATTGTTCAACCTGTTTCTTTGCCCAAAAACCTGGACACCTTTGGACTGGGGTTCAAACCAACAGCGACAGATATTAGAAGAGCTTGTAAATTGAAAAAGAAAGCTTGGGTTCTTCCCAAACCGATTCCACGCTTGTCCAGGTCCTTCGTCAGGTCGGATGTCAAGAAGCAGTCATTGACAAAGGTGTCGGGTCCACTGATTGGTGCAGAGGGGAACTTGGATAAGGTGTTCGAGAGGGTATTTGCTGAAGTGAACATGGTTGAAGCCGGGGAAGGGTCAATCAAAGCAGATATACAGTACATCGGACCATGTGCTAATGTCAACAATTGGGAATCTGCTCCTCTTCCAATTCGGAGGGAGTCGTGGTAGTGGGTTTTGTTTTCCTTTAGTTCACCTGGATCATCGTAGGGTTTGTAATTTAGTTGCTATGTTCCGTCCGTTTGGATGAGTTAAAACCCTGTTATCTTTACATTCAATGAAAAGCAATTTTTCTGCTTTCTTCATTCCTAACTTTGTTTCCATTTTTCTTTTCTTTTCTTTTTTTGTACAGTTCATTTTATGCTGATATCAATGACCTGACATGCATGAGGAATATTCGGCCCAGTTTTAAAAGCCAATCTAACTCAGAAATAATAATGCAAGAAATCGAGTGTGATGATGAGGTGGAATGTGACGATGATGAGGCCTATGAGGAAATTAGTAAAGAATTAAGTCACTTTGAAGGAAAACCCAAACCTAACCTAAGTGACACAGAAGCAGTAAATCTAGGGGACCAAGATAATGTTCGCGAAACTAAAATAAGTGTTTATCTGGAGCCACGACTCAAGGAGGAGATAATTAAAGTATTGTTCGAATACAAAGATGTTTTTGCGTGGTCGTATGATGATATGCTAGGTCTAAGTACTAATTTAGTGGTTCACAAACTGCCCACTGATCCAGCACTCCCTCTTGTCAAGCAAAAGTTGAGAAAGTTCAAAACGAACATAAGTGTGAAGATCAAAGAAGAAATTCCCAAGAAATTTGATGCAAAGGTCATTTGTGTTACACGGTATCCCATTTTGTTAGCTAATATTGTGCTTGTGCCGAAGAAAGATGGCAAGACCAAGGTGTGTGTCGATTATCGAGATCTTAACAAGGCTAGTCCAAAAGATAATTTCCCACTGCCCAACATCCATATACTGATTGACAATTGTGCCAAACATGATATTGGTTCTTTTGTGGATTGTTACGCGGGTTATCATCAAATTCTAATGGACGAGTAAGATGCAGAAAAGACGACATTCATCACGCCGTGGGGAACGTACTGTTATCGGGTCATGCCGTTCGGTTTGAAAAATGTTGGGGCAACTTATATAAGGGCCATGACAACAATATTCCATGATATGATACATAAGGAAATCAAGGTGTACGTGGATGATGTGATCGTGAAGTCTAGACAGCAGTTCAACCATGTCAGAGATTTGAGAAAGTTCTTTCAAAGGCTTCACAGGTATAACCTTAAGCTCAACCCTGTAAAGTGTGCTTTTGGAGTGCCATCTGGGAAGTTGTTGGGGTTTATAGTTAGTCGTCGAGGCATTGTGATAGACCCGTCAAAGATCAAAGCTATTCAGGGATTGCCGCCTCCAAGAAACAAACTGAGGTGATGAGTTTGTTGGGAAGATTGAATTATATCAGTAGGTTCATCGCTCAACTCACGACAACTTGTGAGCCGATTTTCAAATTGTTGAAGAAAGATGCTGTAGTCAAATGGACTGATGAATGTCAGGAGGCTTTTGATAAGATAAAACGGTATTTATCGAACCCACCCATGTTGGTCCCGCCAGAACCAGGGAGGCCTTTGATTCTACATTTGACAGTTTTGGATAATTCATTCGGCTGTGTACTGGGGCAGCATGATATTTCGGGCAGAAAAGAGCAGGCTATCTACTATCTCAGCAAGAAGTTCACATCTTACGAGTTTAAGTATACTCATCTGGAGAGGACATGTTGCGCCCTAACTTAGGTGGCACAGAAGTTGAACATTATTTGTCATCCTACAGCACTTACCTCGTATCTCGCTTGGACCCATTGAAGTACATTTTTCAGAAGCCTATGCCCACAGGGAGGCTTGCAAGGTGGCAGATCCTGCTTATAGAATTCGACATTATCTTTGTGACACGGACTGTGATGAAAGCACAGGAATTAGCTGATCATTTGGCTGAGAACCCCGTCGATGAAGATTACGAACCTTTGAAAACTTATTTCCCTAATGAAGAGGTGATGGACATTGATGAATTGGAACAAGATGAGAAGCCGGGATGGAAACTTTTCTTTGATGGGGCTGCAAATATGAAAGGCGTGGGAATATGAGCGGTACTTATTTCTGAAATAGGTCAGCATTACCCTGTTACAGCTCAACTTCGTTTTTACTGTACGAACAACATGGCAAAATATGAGGCGTGTATATTGGGATTGATATTAGCTGTAGATATGGGTGTACGAGAAGTCTTGGTCATGGGTGACTCGGACCTACTGGTACACCAAATTCAAGGAGAATGGGAAACACGGGATTTAAAGCTTATACCGTACCTGCAATGTCTGTATGCGCTTGGTCAGCGGTTTCAGTCTATAGAGTTCAGGCACATTCCAAGGATTCATAACGAGGTTGCCGACGCTTTGGCTACTTTGGCATCGATGCTGCATCATCCAGATAAGGCTTATGTTGACCCGTTGCAAATTCAGGTCCGTGATCAGCATGCTTACTGTAATATGATAGAAGAGGAACTCGACGGCGAGCCGTGGTTCCATGATATCAAAGAGTACATCAGGACGGGAGCATATCCGGTACAGGCTACCGGTGATCAGAAAAGAACAATTCGGCGATTGGCAAGTGGGTTTTTCTTTAGTGGAGGAGTGTTGTACAAAAGAACTCTAGACCTCGGGTTGTTGAGATGCATGGACGCAAGACAGGCCATATCTATCATGACTGAAGTACATTCCGGAGTTTGTGGACCGCATATGAGTTGGTACGTTCTGGCAAAAAAGATTCTCCGAGCAAGTTATTATTGGCTCACTATGGAGCGGAATTGCATTAGTTTTGTGCGTAAATGTCATCAGTGCCAAGTGCATGGAGATTTGATTCATTCTCCACCATCAGAACTACATACGATGTCCTCACCATGGCCTTTTGTTGCATGGGGCATGGATGTTATTGGGCCAATTGATCCAGCAGCGTCAAATGGGCACAGGTTTATTCTGGTAGCTATAGACTATTTTACCAAATGGGTGGAAGCTAAGACGTTCAAGTCTGTGACTAAGAAAGCTGTGGTCGACTTTGTGCACTCAAATATCATCTGTCGGTTTGGGATTCCGAAGGTAATCATCACGGATAATGGGGATAATCTTAATAGTCATTTGATGAAAGAGACATTTGAGCAGTTTATGATTACCCATAAGCATTCTACTCCATACCGCCCCAAGGCAAATGGTGCGGTTGAAGCAGCCAACAATAATATAAAGAGAATACTCCAGAAGATGGTTGAAGGGTCTTGACAGTGGCATGAGAAGTTGCCTTCTGCATTGTTAGGGTACCGCACCACCGTTCGTACCTCAATGGGGATGACTCCTTATTTATTGGTGTATGGCACCGAGGCAGTAATACCTGCAGAGGTGGAAATCCTGTCTCTGCAAATCATCACTGAGGCTGAGATCGATGATGATGAATGGGTGAAAAGCCGCCTCGAGCCGTTGAGTTTGATTGACGAGAAGAGATTGGCATCAGTGTGTCATGGTCAAATGTACCAGCAAAGAATGGCAAGAGCGTACAACAACAAAGTGCGTCCGAGGAAGTTTGAAGTCAGACAATTAGTGCTAAGACGTATTCTGCCTCACTGGGCTGAAGCAAAAGGAAAATTCGCCCCAAACTGGCAGGGGCCATTTGTTGTAACCAGAGTGTTGTCTAATGGTGCACTATATCTGACAGACATAGAAGGAAAATGTGTAGAAATGGCCATCAATTCCGATGCAGTCAAAAGATACTATGTATGATTCTTTATTTTGAATGTACTTGTTTGTATTTGGGACCTTTTAAAGATTGAAATGATGAAGGCGTTTTGTTCTGCTATCCAAACACTTTATCCATTGTTATCCCCTTTGAGCCTTAATTGTTTTAGTTCATACCCCTCTTTCGGAATCAACGACATAATCAGGAAATGCAGGTGCCAGATATAAAAAAAAAAGGGGGGGGGGGAAAGAAAAAGAAAAAAAATAAGAAAGAAAAAGAAAGAAAAGAAATGAATAGAAAGAAAATAAAGGAAAAATGAAAGAAAAAAAAAATAGAAAGAAAGAAGAGAAATATAACAACATAGTCTCTATGGAGTGAACTACGTTCGACTTGATCCCGAAAGGGTACGTAGGCAGCCTCTCTAAGGTTCAGTCATACCAAAATAAAACTTAAAAGTCCCCAAGCAAGAAACTGGGGAAAACGTTGTGATTGTTGCGAAAAATTGGATTACAAAAGTTGTAATTATTAACCCATGTTGAATTGTTTTTGAGCTTTTTATACCCTTTCTTTCTAACCTAATCCAAAAGCCTACATTACGGTCCAAAGAAGGACCTTCTGATCAGTTTTTGAGAAATGCCAAGTTGAGCAGGTAGAAGTAACTCATGATAGGGGCAACACTCTCGTTCAAGCAAGAAAAAAAAGTAAAAATGAGAGAGTCTTATCGGTGAAAACCTTCACAGGCACCATAAGGCGACGGGAGATGAGAGAAAAAATAAATCAGAGAGTCTTATTGGTGAAAACCCTCGCGGGCACCTTGAGGCGAAAGTGAGTTGAAAAGTGGTTAATTGGCAAAAAGTCTGTGGGTGGAAAACTATTTTGAGGCACCGCAGGATGAACAAAGTTAAGGTTTGAGTAAAGCAATCAAGTGATGAAAATTCTGGAGCAACAAAGTATGGCAATTGAAAGCTGGTTAATTGGAAAGATTGGGGCGGTTAATCCAAAAGGCATGTCATGACCATTGGTACCAGCTGTTCCGCTCAGATAAGTTTCTTTTCCTTCTCTTTTTAAACAGTCATCTAGTTTTGGATTCTTCTTATCCTTAACTCAAAAAAATCATTGCATTTCATTTCTTTTGAGGGTTTTATCTAGCTAAGATGTTTCAGTACCAGTTTTGTTCAATGCAAGCAAAAAAGACTTCAAAGCTCACTACCATCTTCCAAAAATGGTAAGGCATAATGTTGTTAGAGCATGTCAACAGCAACATGATGAAAAATGGAATATGGGAAGTCGCAGGAAGTTTCATCGGTGTAATAATTGGGAAATGTTGTGGGAAATGTAAAGGTGCAGACAAAGGGGGTCGGAGGTGTGAAACAACAGCACAGGTACAAAACACTCGGGTTGTCAGAGGTTGGGAAGTTCGAAAGTCAGTCATAAAGTCAAGCAGTTCAGGGTCAGTTCAAGGAAGTCAGTCAACACAAAGCAAGGCAGTGGAAGGATTTTTCAACAAGAATGCCATCAACTAACCACCGTTTTAAACTAACGAAATTTTCTTTTATTGAAACAGGGGTAGAAAAGTTAGTTGTTGAGGAGGAATTCTCTAGGAGGGAAAAACAAGCAGTAATCAGTCAGGAGTCTGCCTGGAGAACAAAGACATACTTTTCAAGTTTGATATCAGGAGTCCGCCTGGAGAACAAAGACATGCATTTAGAATTTCAGTAGTCAGGAGTCCGCCTGGAGAATAGAGACATACAATTAATGTTTCAGCAATCAGGAGCCCACCTGAAGAACAGTATATAATTCATGTTTCGGAAATCAGGAGCCCGCCTGTATAACAGAGGTATTTCAAGTCAAGTTTTAGTCAAATTCTTATTAATATCCGGTAACATGTACCCAGTTTCCAAACTGGGGCAAAAAGTTTTCTTTGTTCTATCTATTTTTGTGAAGTCAGGAGGCCACCTGGATAACAGAGGAACACATTCAAGTTCAAGTTCAGCAATCAGGAGCCCACCTGGATAACAGAGGAGTACATTCAAGTTCAAGTTCAGCAGTCAGGAGCCCGCCTGGATAACAGAGGAATACATTCAAGTCCAAGATTATTCAAGTTCAGAAATTTGGAAGGGAAGGAACAACATCTCAGTTAGCAATTTGAAATGACGACAAGGGATTTCACCAAGAGAACACAAGACAACAAAGCAACAAGAAATACAAAAGTAAGTTTGAAGATTTAAATAGGATTTGGTAATTCGTAGCTTAGGCTAGCTTCTTTTTATTTTGACATGGTGTAATAAGGGAGTTCAACAAGCAGCAACAACAGTAGTCGCAGTGAAATCACAGCTCCTGGTAGTCCCAGCTACCAGACACTCCCGAACTACACTGACCTGATTCCTGTTTAGCAGGATATGTAGGCAACCTCTGAAGCAGGGTGCGATCAAACTTTTCAAAATGCTTCACAACGGAATAGTTGAACGGGCAAAATATCGCTCGTATTTGCTCACTTATCTTTGCCCGAAAACATTTCATGTTTCCAAGCAAAGAGAGGCAGCTGTGAGCACGTGACTTTTCCCCTATATATGAATTATTCCCAAAATTCAAACAAAATAATTTTTTCTTTATTTTTATAATTTTTGTGAATTTTGTGTCAATTTTTCTGCTAATTGTAGCATTTATTTGTGCATTTTAATTCATATAAAAAATATAAAAAATACAGTTGGCATTTGCATTTATGGTTTAATTTTATATTTTAGAATTAATTAGTGATTAAGTTATTTTAGAATAAAATACAAAGAAAATAACAAAAATGGTCCTTTTTGCATTTTTAGTTTAATTTTGTCTTAGTTTGCATTTAAATTAGGAATTAGTGTATGGAAAGTTAGGAAATCTAAATTTTAGTGTTAATTTGGTTTTAAGTTTTAATTTAGCATTTTAATAAAATCAAAAAATTGAATAAATAACCAAAAAGAGAAAATAAAATAAAAGAAAATTAGTAAAAGAAAGGAAAGGTTGCCTAAAGATTCGAATTTGGGCTGAGAATTATTTGATGTGTATCAGCCCAAACCAGTGACACCCATGCTCAGGCCCAAACAGAATTCACCACTCCCCCTGACCCGGTCTGGCTAATGACCAAAACGACCCCGTTTTATTTCGTCAATCTCAGCCATTCATTAACATAATCAAATAGCCGTGGTGCCTTCCCTTTGAATTGATAAAAATGTCTGAATATCCTAATAACCCTAGAGACCAAACATATCATCTTCATCGTACCTCTTCTCCTCTGCCACCAGCGCCGCCGACGGAGAAATCGCTACCTTCTCCAGTGGCTCTCAAATTCACACCTCTGTACCACTTCGACGCCCTCTCCATGAATCTCCCTTCATTTCCTTTCAAATCTTACTGTAGACCTTCTAATGGTCGGATCTGTTGTTACCGTCTCCGCCACCCACGGTGGCGACACCGCCCAAATGGCCCCAAATTTATACCACATGTTCGTCGTGTTCCCATCTCTCCAAATCGAAAGACTGTTATCCTCAAAACTCAACAGAGCTCGTCGAATTTGATTTCAAAGTGAGCTCTAAGAACGACAAAATTCCGGAGTTAGCAAATTAAGTGCTGATTAAGACCAAAATGAATCTTGGTCATGTGTTTTCATCTGAGAACACGCGATTGAGTCCCTTTTTCGGTCAAAATCAAAGGTCGAAGAACAACTTCGTTGCTCGGATAGTCTTTTGGGTAATTCTCTCTTTCTTTTCTTTTTCTATTCGAATAAGTCTACCTTCTGCCCTTCTCTCTTTAGTTTGGTTTTTTCCAATTTTGATATAAGTAAGTTCTTTACCAGATTTTGTATTAGCTTAACTTTAATTTTAATCGATTTTGTTGAAGTCCTTTGTTAGTTAATCTAATCGTTAGTTCATGTTCTTTGGCATTTTCACTTTTGTTATATTAGCTTAGTTTAATGTCGATTTAGTTTGATTAATAATAGTATGAGCTAGGTTTAATTAAGTAGTAGTTGGATTCAATAACTCATGTTTCCGTTTAGTTTTGAAAGTAGTATTGGATATAGCTGGTTAGTTTAGATCAGTTTAGTTAACCATGGTTGAAGTTTAACTAAGGCAAAAAGGGTTTGGTTGGGTCAGTAATTTTGAGGAGTTTTCAAGCGTAGTTTAGGTATAGAAAAGGGTAGTTCTGATAAGAACAGTAATTTTAGAATATAACAAGGGTAGTATAGGTATTGTATAGGTAGAAGAACACCTTAGGGCCTTCTAGAATAGGACTTTAGTGTAGATTTCAGCCAACTTAGGATACTAGCTTGGGAAACAAGTCAAAAAATGAGGGATTAATCTGAAATAAACTAGGGACTGAATTTGAAATCTGAAAATCTGACTTGCACCTCATCTTTGCCTATAAAAAGGCATGACCATTGCCTTGAAGCAGAGGTTTTGGAGCTCAGAAATCCTCCCAAAGTATGCTCTCTAATTTTCAGATCTAAGATCTGAAATTCAAACTCCAAAACCCCAAAAACAATAGAAAAATCCAAAAACCAAAAAAAAAAAACAGAAAATCAAAGAAAAACGGTTACATGGCTCTTCCGTAGATCATTTTCGAAGGTTCAGTTTTTAATCAACATTTTAGCTTAGTTAAGATTAGAAACTGCTTGAATTCCTCATTTCTGTTCGAACATTTGAAGTGTGAAGACAAGTTGAATCAGTCATGGGTTAACTGATTAGATGCACTGATTTTTGAGCTTGGTTCTGAGTATTTGGTACTGTTTGGCTGTTATATTGACACTGTTAAATTTTCAAAACAATTCTGAGCTCGAGCCTGGTTTGAATTGCTGTTGCAACTCGTTGAATACTGCTGTTTGCAATCTAATCTCCTCCTTTCCTTACTTGTGTTCCAATTTTCAGGTATGTTCCTAGAGCCCAGGTGCTGGAACTAAATTGATATGTAAAAACTCATTTGAAATCGATTAATGAAGAATTGAAGCTTGGATTGTTTGATTCGCTGTGACTGCATTTCTGCAGATTTGCTTACACTATTGTTTAGTTAGGATTGGAAGTTCAGTAGTGTATAACTGGACAGTTGCTTATTGTTTTCAATCGTGGCTTTTTGAATAGATGCTATGTTTTCCTTAGATCATCAGAACTCTTTGTAGATAGTAGTATTGGTTAGTGAATGATTTTAGTAGTAAATTCCTGTTTTCAGTAGTTGGCAATCAAATTGGGAACTCATTAGTGTAAACTGGCTACAGTGGCAGGCAGTAATTCATTCATCAAATCTCAAGTTTTTTAAAGTTAGCTTTGTTATATTGGTAATATTGAATGAGTAGCATTTTGATTCACTTAATCTAAAATTGAGAACTGGGCCAGTGTTGGCATTTAGGCCCAAGGCCTTTGATTTGAGTAAGATGAAATTTATAGGGTGTGATTTGTTTTAGGACTGGGAGGTCACGTTACTGGTTGGAATGGGGGTTGTAATTGGTCTTGTGGGGACTCGATCCCGGTCTGGGCGTCAGAGCCGCCTGGACCTTTCATTGATGCTGGGCCTGAGCAATTGGGTCGTATCACAAGCCTACCGTGTAGACCAGGTTGGGCTAGAAAACGTGATTCTTAGTTTGCCTTGATGTAATGCAATTCATAATAAATTAGGTTTTTATTTCTTTTCTAGAGAAAACAAAAAATAGAAAATCGTAGTCACTTTTAGGTCGCCCTTTTAATAAAATGATGAGACGAGCCTCGCCAAACGAAATACAAAAGGCGGGGCCCTCAATAATGGTTACATAAAATAATTAGAATTTGGAAGGGCCATTTAGTGAATTTCACGGCCTTCCCCAAAATAATAATACGTTAGAATCTTTAGGCACGTTTTTTAAAAAATTACTTCCTTAAACTTGGGTGCACATTGATGCGACCCAAATCTAAATCTCGATGAAGTCGAAATGGGTTTACAATCACGGGTGCATTAATTACGACGTGGTTCGAAACGCGTTTTCACGACGTCGCAATTCTTTTAAAATAAACAATGATAAGAGGCGGTTTACGAATAAAAGGCACATAAGCTAGCATGTATTGAAATCAGATAAAATCAAATACAACAGTTAAGCGACCGTGCTAGAACCACAGAACCCGAGAATACCTAACCCCTTCTCCCGGGTTAACATAATTCCTTATCCAGATTTCTGGTGCGCGGACTGTACTACAGAGTCAAATCTTCCTCGGTTCGGGATTCAAAACCGGTGACTTGGGACACCATTAATTTCCCAAGTGGTGACTCTGAATTTTAATAACCAAATCCCGTTCCGATTATCCTTTAATTGGAACAACTCCTTTACGCCGTTGCGGCTGTAAATGAAAAAGGACGTGTGACAATGTGTGCCTAAGAAGGGTGGTATGATAGTGATAAAAAATGATAACAATGAACTGATCTCAATACGAACCGTCACTGGCTGGAGAATTTGCATGGACTACAGAAAGCTAAATCTAGCCACCCGAAAGGACCACTTCCCACTTCCCTTCATTGATCAGATACTAGACAGATTGGCAAGGAGGTCACACTTCTATTTTCTGGATGGGTACTCAAGGTACCATCAAATCTCCATTGCACCAGAGGACAGAGAGAAGACCTCCTTCACTTGCGCATATGGGATTTATACTTTTCGAAGGATGCCCTTTGGCATATGCAATGCACCCGCCACATTTCAAAGGTGCATAATGGCCATATTCACTGAAATGGTAGAAGACATAATGGAGGTATTCATGGATGATTTCTTAGTGGTGGGAAACTCATTCGAGGAGTGCCTTAGAAACCTCACTCGTGTGCTGAAGTAGTGTATTGAGACTAACCTGGTTCTTAGTTGGGAGAAGTGCCATTTCATGGTACAAGAAGGCATAGTCTTGGGACACTGAGTATCAAGTAAAGGAATCGAGGTAGATCGTGCTAAAGAGGATGTGATAGCAAAGTTGCCACCTCCAACTTCAGTCAAGGCAATCAGGAGCTTCCGCGGGCATGCCGGTTTCTATCGGAGATTCATAAGAGACTTCTCAAAAATCACAAACCCTTTCTGTAAGTTGTTAGAAAAAGATCACCCTTTCTTGTTCTCTGATGATTGCAGGGTAGCATTCGAGGAGTTGAAAAAAAGGCTAGTCACAGAACCCATCATTGTTGCCCCCGACTAGGAGAAATCTTTCAAACTCATATGTGACGCTAGTGACTACGCAGTGGGGGCAGTGCTGGGATAGTGGAAAGACAAGCTAATACATCCAATCTACTATGCCAGTAGAAAGCTGAGTGGAGCCCAACTGAACTACACTGTGACTGAAAAAGAGATGTCAGGTGTGGTGTTTGCTTTCGACAAATTTAGATCGTACCTGATTGGCTCTAAGGTAATTGTATACAATGATCATGCATCTCTCAGGTACTTGATTGAAAAGAAGGAGTCTAAGTCGCGCTTGATTCGGTGGGTGTTGCTACTGTAAGAATTTGACCTTGAAATTCGTGACCGTAAATGCAGAGAAAACCAAGTCGCCGACCATCTATCACGACTTAAGGGAGCTGTAAACTCAGTTGAGGTTCAGGATATTTTGGAAACCTTTACAGACGAGCAACTACTCGCTACTAGTCTTGAGGAAGTGCCATGGTATGCAGACTTTGCAAATTACCTGCCCAGCGGTATAGTTCCCTATGACCTTTCCTCTGTACAAAAGAAAAAGTTTTATCATGACTGCCACATGTATTATTGGGAAGAACCTTACCTGTTTCGAATATGTGTTGATAATATGAACCGGAGGTACGTCCCCGAAATAGAACAATCTTCTATTTTGCAGGCATGTAATGCGTCGGCTTATGGAGGGCATTTTGGAGTAGTCAAGACAGTTGCAAAGTGCTAAAGGCTTGTTTCTTTTGTCCAACAGTGTTTAAAGATGCGCACCAATGAGTGAAGGGCTGCAATGAATGTCAGCGAACCGGGAACATTTCCCGTCGCCATGTGATGCCCATGAACCCGATTCAAGAGGTGGATGTGTTTGATGTCTGGGGGATTGACTTCATGGGACACTTCGTCAGCTCGTTTGGCAATAAGTACACACTTGTTGCTATGGATTATGTGTCCAAATGGGTAGAAGTTGTAGCGTTGCCCACTAATGATGCAAGAGTGGTGGTGGGGTTTTTGAAGAAGAACATATTCACCCATTTTGGGACCCCGAGAGCGATTATCAATGACGGAGGCACCCACTTCAGTAATAGAGCCTTCGAGAAGTTTCTAGCAAATTATGATGTACGCCACAAGGTGTCTACCCCTTATCACCCGTAGACCAGTTGACAGGTGGAAGTGTGTAATAGAGAGATAAAGAGTGTATTGACGAAGACTGTAAACGCCACAAGAACTGATTGGGCAAAAATCTAGATGATGCACTATGGCTTATAGAACTGCTTTTAAAACATCAATTGATATGTCACCATATAAGTTGATGTTCTAGAAGGCCTGCCACTTGCCAGTGGAACTTGAATATAAAGCTTGGTGGGCACTGAAACAGCTGAACCTAGATATTGAGGCTGCGGGCACAACAAGAATCAATGAATTGCATGAGCTTGACGAGTTCTGACATCTTGGTTTTGAGAGCACAAGGTTGTACAAGGAAAGAATTAAGAGGTTGCATGACCAAAACATTGTTGAGTGACATTTCAAACCCAGGGACATGGTATTGCTTTATAACTCAAGATTACGGCTGTTCCCTAGTAAGCTTAAGTCACGATGGTCTGGTCCATTTTGCTGGTCGAAGTATTCCCTTCAGGGGCTATAGAGATTGCCACAAAGAAAGACTCTCACACATTTAGAGTCAATGGGTAGAGATTGAAGCTATACATAGGCATGAAAGAACCAAAGGAAGTGCCAAAGATCCACCTGACGGAACCTCAGAGGTCGAGCGAGCCTTAAATGGGCTTGTCTGCATCGTGTAGCGACGTTAAATCAGGTTCTGCGTGGGAGGCAACCCACAAACGTTGTTGTTAGTGTTTTCTTATGTAACTTCCTATAAAAAAGAACTGGGAGCACCGCGACCGTGGCAAGACCGCGACAAGACTGCGATGAGAGGCGAATATTCTGCCTCAACTTTGTCCAACCCACCGCGACCGCGGTTAAATGCTTGTATTCTGCCTCAGGACGTCAACCCACCGCGACTGCGGTGAAAGCCTACTACACTATTTTGGGCAATGTAACCCACCCCGGCCATGGTGGGACCGCGGTGGGTACCAGGTAAGTTTTTTAAATTCTTTTTACTTTTTCTTTTTTATATTCTTCTTTTATTCCATAATTCTAACCCCCCCTTCTTTATTTCCCAAACATCCGGCCCCCTTCTTTATTTTTTAATTTCTCTCTCTCTCTAAACCCTAACTCCCCAAATTCCTCTCCTCTTCTTCTTCTTCACTCATCCTATTTCCTCCATCTCCATTCCTCTCACTCCTTCGCCCATCTAGGTATGTAATTCCTCACCCCCTTACCTTTTCTTGTGCATTTTATTGTAGTTGTATGCTAGCCTAATGGTTGTAATTGTGTAGTGAGTTTTAGTATATTTTTGTTAGTTTTCTTCTTGTTTTCTTTTGATTTTCGTTTTTGGGACTGACTGGTGAAGGGGCTATGTGTATAATGTGGTGGAAATGTGTATGTTTGTGGGTGTTGAATGAAGTGTTGTGGGGTGTAATGGTGTAGCAGAATCTTTGATTTGGGGGAGCTTAAATATCCATATGGGTTATATGTATGAAGAAATTGTCTTGCCCACAAAGTGTTTGTGAAATTGCCCCAATGCATTTATAAGGGCTAATGTGACATGGTAGTGGTGAAGTTGAGTACCCACCCATAGTCACACACTCACTGATAGGCATTTCTCTCTTTGACAGGTACAATGAATCCATCTAGGAAGAGACGCAACACCGGGTCCTCCGCTAGTGGACCGGGAAGCTCCTCGAGAGCTAGGGGTCAAGCCAGTGCACCACAATTTGACAATACCAGGTTTGTCTCCAAACCGGCGAAGGATAGGTATAATGCAAAAGCAGCTAAAAAAATTACTACATGAGGTGCATATTGACCGAGAAGCCTTAGAGGTGGAATGCCCGAATATCTTCAATGAGTTGAGGAGGTGTCAGTTGGACATTTTTTTCGGGGTACCGGAGGAGGTCAATGTTCAGATAGTAAGTGAGTTCTATGCTAATTGCCCGGAACATAAGAATGGAGTTGTTACTGTACGCTATACATTGGTAAATGCATCCATCGAGGCCATCCGCAGGGTGTACCTACTGCCAGTGTTCAGGGGGGAAGCTTATGACTATCGTACCTTTAACCAAACAGGTGCCTTGTGGGGAACTCTTCTTGAGACTATCTGTGTGCCAGACAGAGAGTACATATGGATAAAGTACCGGATCACACTTAACTCCCAGTCTCTCAATTGGGAGGCTAAGTTATCAACAGTCGGTTGTTACCCTCTAGCAATACAACCAATGTCAATCTACCACAGGTGGCAGCGATCTACTGTTTCATGGACCACATGGATTTTGATATGGCCCGGCTCCTCCATGATAATATGCTCATTAGATCACCCAAGTTACTCAACGGCTTCTACGTCCCTTCTCTAGTCACCAGGTTGTGCTGTCTTGCTAGAGTCCCTGAAGACCCTATAGTTGGTGGGAAATTGCCACTGAAAGACCCGTTCCTCGTAAGAAAAATTAGAACTGGGATAGAGCCGGTGGTGAATGTTGATGAATCGGATGATGAATCTGATGATGATGATGTTGAGGTAGCTTAGATCCCACCACCTACAAGGGTTGATGAGGCGGTCCCTTCACAACCCCACTGTAGTACCCGCATGATAGCCCTGGAGCAGGATATGGCTGGTCTCTGCACTTCTGTCACAGACTTGGGCACTAGAGTTGAGACTCTGACCACTCAACAGGTAATGTCGGAGAAGAAGATTATGAGATGGCTTCGAGCGCTAGGACGATCATGTAACCTCGATCCTGGCACCATCTCTGATCAAGATTGATCTTCAGGGAAGCCCCCCTCCTTACTCTACTCTTTATTTGTTGACATGGGGACATGCCATATTTTTAAGTGTGGGGTGGGGGATGGCTGTTGTTGTATGATGTTATTGTAAAGAGATTGTGTAACTTTGTATACTGTTGCTTTACTTTTATTGATTGGTAGGGTAGGATTATGTAACTTTGACTTGGCCCAACGACGGACACCTTTCGACAGGTCTCTTGAGGGACATAAGTCGAATAAAAAAAAGAGATATATAAGGACTCTTCATGATGACGGATATTTGAGACAGTTCTTGAGGGAAGTTAGTCTAGAGAAAATCCCAAAAATATTTTTTATTTTATTTGTAGGTAGTGTAGTAACTCCCCCTTGGTTCTTTGGGCCACGTTTCTTTTCCAAGGGTTGAGCTTGAACCGGGTATAGGTAGTTTTTGTTTATTTTGTTTTTAGTTTTATTTAGCATTGATGGGCTACGAACTGAATAGAAAGAGAATCCCTTGGTGTTAGTACACCTAAACACAATCGAAACTAGAGTGTAATGCCTAGTATCAATGGTTGACTCTTGCTAAAGTGCCTTATAGTTGTATATTTGTAGCTGACTTGAACGCTCAAAAGAAAATGTCTTGATAAACCAATCCGGACTAAGTCATATGCCATGTGTGTGTCAGCTATACTGTATTCATTCTTTACATTTGATGCCTAGAACTTGCCCTGTATGTTTGCAAAGCGAAATAGTAGCTGCATTCAGTCTTAGAAGTGATATAAGCATTTCTTTGTTAAGCCAACTATATATATAACGTAAACCCACCTGAATGTAATACATCTTAGTTAACCTCGTTGAGCCTATAAGCCTGTTTCTTTGGAAACCACATTGTCATCCTTACCCAATTGTTTGAATAGCCTTCTGTTTGAACCCTTTTACCTCCCAGGAGTACGTGAATGGCCTTGACATATGCAAAAGTTAATGTGTGGGGTGGTGGTTTGGTCTTGAGTGGAACTAATGAAATAGAGGAAAGGTGCAGTTTTGAAGAATAAAAGAAGACGTGCCACAAAATAATAATAATAATAATAATAATAATAATAATAATAATAATAATAATAATAATAATAATAATAATAATAATAATAATAATAATAATAATAATAAATATAGTAGTTGATAAGTGGTAGCTTGAGGCAAATGCACCTAAAGGAATAGGTTGTTATAATTGAATTGTGGGGAATGTCTGGTTGACATAAGAATGATATGGAATGTTAATGTGTTGTGTATTAAAAGTTCTTAGGGAGGCTAGTCACAATATCCAAATATATCCTACCCATCCCTTAGCCTACATTACAACCAAATGAAGTCCTAATTGATCTTAGACTGGATAGCCTCGATTAGTCGAGTACTACACTAAGGGCAAGCCTATGGTGCATCTTTGTGGCATATGAATGTTCTTTTGGAGAATGAGCGAATTTTGTCCATTTGAGTTCCAGAGTGTTTGTATCATATTAATTGTGGAACTACTCTCTTGTGTGATGTGAGGACATGTGATTCATAAAGGAAAGGTAAGTCTTGACTTCTGTATAGAGTAGTTTGAGTAAGTACGAATATTTCATGGTACGAGAGATTCGACTGTTGAGGCAAGGGTTGTTCACTACTAGGTGCAACTTTGGTAAATTGTTCAAGGTGGGAGTCATTAAGGGAAAAGCTTAGGGAAGGAACTTTGATAGAGTGTGGTGGATTGCTAGAGGACTAGCAATGATTTAAGTATAAGGTGTTGATATTAGGCTATATAGATGATATTTACACCTTAATATTACCATGCTTTAATGTTGTTTTATAAGTGAATTGATAACAAAATGCTCTAAATGGTGTTCTTTTGCTTCGTAGGGAATAATCTAAGTGTGGAAGCACTACAGAGTGTTTTGTAGTCAATAATGTGAATAAAACGCCCAACCAAGAAGTACCCCAGCATAAAGAAGCAAAAAATGGACTGAGTGAATTCCACCGCGACCGCGGTGGAACCGCGATAGATCAAGTACTCGAGGCAGAATGTTCAGCCTTCACTGCGGTCGAGCCGCAGTCTTGCCGCGACCGCGGTGAACTGTTCACTCACCAGAAAATTTGGGGACCAAAGTGTAATTCGGGGAAAACTTGTTCCAAACCCTTATAAACTTTAGAGCTCACCCAAGACAGAATTAAGCTTGTTTTAGACCACTTTGGAGGCAATAACAAGTGTGAGAAGAGTAGCAAAACATTAGAGTTCTTCTATCTTCTCTTTATTATTGTAATTACCCATTATGAATAATTTAGTAGTTTCATCTTATTTTGTTATGAGTAGCTATTCTTAGTCTAGGGTTTTGATGGAACCTATTGAAGGATGAACTTCTTGTTATGTTAATATAGTTTGACCAGTTTAATCTCTATTTGCTCAACTACGTTCTTGTTGTAGTTAATTGATAGGATCCTCAATTAGCTGTGCCTATTTAGTGTGCATAACTTGGGAGAGAGTGCATATTTAGGTAACTGTTGAACAACACCACTCCCAAATTATATGAGGGATCAATAACCGAGGGTTTAAAGGGGATCTTAGGGATAACGAAGCCTTGGGTTCAATCTAAGGTGAGCTGTAATAAATAAATCCATCTAGCGTATCTTGGGAGTGTCTGTCTAGTAAATTATCATGATTACTCGGGAGAGATTTACAGTAGGAAGAGTGCTCATGATTGAAAGAGACAATTAGGCAAAATATATGTGAAACATAATCGGAAGGGATTCCATCAATAGAGGAAATCATAACCTTAGATCCTTCTCTTAATTGTTTACAACTTAATCATAGTTAGTTTTCAATTGCTTATTTGCATTCATTCTTAGTTAGTAGAAACATCATCGATTATTATTCACAACGTTTGGGAAGTTGATTCCGTGGAAATTAGTAAGTCTAACAAGAGTAATTGATAGGTTAATTCCTTGTGGGTTCGACTCTGGGCTAAATACTCAGTTATATTTGCAACGTCCGTGTGTCCTTTTTATAAGTCATAGTTGGGCGTGATCAGCTAACTTGATGGCACCAGCGTGCGCCCTTACGAAGGAGTCCTCCATCATGGCGAACGAATCTATGGAATTGGGAGCCATGTTGTGGTACCACATCATGGCCCCCTTCGAGAGCGTTTCTCCAAATTTCTTCAGCAGGACTGACTCGATCTCATCGTTCTTTCTGTTGTTTCCTTTTACTATGTAGGTATAGGCAGTAACATGTTCGTTGGGTTCGGTGGTACCGTTGTACTTAGGGAGTTCCGACATTCTAAACTTTTTAGGAATGGTCTTCAGGGCCGCTTCCTCGGGGAACGACCTCTTTATGAACTTCTTCGAATCCAAACCTTTCAGGACTAGGGGTGCTCCCGGGATTTGATCCACCCTAGAGTTGTAGCTATCGACCTTTTTATCGTTGGCTGCAATCATTTTCTCATCCGATTCGATCCTTTTGGTGAGGTCCTCGAGGATCTTCACTATGGTAGGGTCGGCCACTAACCCATTATTGCTTGACCTTTCTGGTACTTGCTCGGTGGGGGGAGCTGTCTCTGGTGCCGCTGTGCTTGGAGTCTTCGGATGACTTTGCAATTGAACAATGACAAGTTTCTGTGTCTGTAACATTTCAAAAATAACATGAAGACTAACTTCCTGTTCTTCCTGGGCCGGGGTTTTTTAGCTTCTTGTCAGTCATTGTGCTGTATGCTCCTATTAGTGTGAGAAGTTTCATCGACTTGTTGTGCGTCCTCCGAGTTTGCATCCGCTAGAATCGGTCTGGGCGCGTTATCGGGATTTTGTGTTAGTGCTCTAGCATCCGGGACAGCCACACCATTTTCCCCGTGGTTTTTGAGGTTGTCGTTCTCGACTCTATTTACCGGGCCAGACATTTTGACCTGAAATCAAAGGATGTTGGACAAGAAAGAGTGGGAAAGATAATGTGCGTTTATGCAATGAAACTAGCAAGAAAATAATCACTATTATTTTTATCCCCACGGTAGGCGCCAAACTATATACCGTTAAAATGGTAACGATAATTAAATTTGTAAATGAGATTCTAAAAATACGTGATCTATTCTCGAGCTAGTTGTTAGAGCAAATGATGCTAAGAATGTGAAGTTTAATGATGAAATGCAAGCTAAAATGAGCCAGTAATCAAACCGAGGGGCCTGTTGCCTAGATGTAGGACTGGTCGATGGGGGACCTCAGGGTCGATGTTCTGGTCGAGCTCGAGCTATCGGGGGCAATCGGGAATGGGATAACAGCTATGATATGATTAAATAAAGCTATTTATGGACAATACCAAGCGATAATATGAAGAACAAGTAGAAAAGTGATAAATATTAAAGTGGCCTCGGGCCAGTGAGAACATGTGAGTTTAGAAAGAAGAGAGAGAGAGAGAGATTATTGCACTTGTGGAGAAAATGGAGCAACATCAGCCTTTTATAAAGTGGCATGGATTCCCCTTATATAGGAGAGGGAATACCATATAGTACAGAGCGCATTGAATGTAAAGATACGAGAATGGGACGACTAGGCATGGTACTAGTGTTTACTGATTCTAGCTGTTCGCCTCGAGAAGCCCCCGTCCTCGGAGTCTTCGTTGGGTCACAGACAAATTCCCTATCCTCGAAATCTTTGCGGGGTCGCTGACAAACCTTGAGGGAGGGAGCTCGATCGTAATCTTGCAGCCTCGATATGCCGACATGACTTCTTGAATGTACCTTAATGGCGAGAAATAGACTCCCCTGATTTCACCACATACATAACCGTAATACTTTGACGGAATTACGCTGAAGTATTTTGAACAAAAATAAGCTTCTGCTTCTTTGAGTTTTTCTTGATCGAAAATGAGCTCCTACTCCTTGAATAGTTTTGAACGAATTTGGACTGATCTACGGCCATATGGTACCTTGTATAATACTAGTCCATAATTATCGGGTAATATCGCTCAACCCGTATTTTATCCCAAATTGGCCACTTTTAACGAAACTCATTTTCTTTAATCCGTGTACCCCTTTATCCTTCATAACACTTTTTATTGCTTGTTATAAATAGCATAACTATGTTAATGTCAAGATGATCTCATCCCCGAGTCTACGTCAGTTAATTGAAAACAAAATTTTAACGTACGAAAATGCGAGATGTAACATCCTCCCCCCTTAGAAACATTCGTCCTCGAATGTTCAACTCCCCGTGATCTATATAACTTCGGCAATGGCATCTATGTAGCAACACCACTACCAACTCTCCCCATAGAAGCTTAATAACCCAATGACACACATGATCAAAATTATGAATAACAACAATGGCCTCACATGACCAATAACAATAGCTAGCACAAGAATTCGTACACGCACCTTGAGGTTATGATGTCTCAGTCCGACCCTTCTCTGGAGGAGGAAATACGTAGGGATATCTAGATTTTATGTCTTCCTTGGCCTCCCAAGTCATTTCTTCCACGTTGTTGTTCCTCCATAGTATTTTACGGAGGTTACCTCCTTATTCCGTAGTTTGCGGATTTGTCGGTCTAGAATGGCAACCGAAATTTCCTCGTATGACAATTCCTATGTAATCTGCACATCATTCGTGGGTATCACTCGGGTAGGATCTCCAATGCACTTTTGTAACATATATACGTGAAAAACAAGATGGACAGGCTCAAATTCTGAGGACAATTCTAACTCATAAGCTTCTTGGCCCACTCTCCAAATAATCCTATAAGGCTCAGTATAATGTGGGCTAAGTAAGCCTTTTTTTTGAATCTTATGACAGCTTTCATCGGTGATACCTTTTTGGAATACCCAGTCGTCCACTTGAAATTCCGAGTCTCGTCGTTGATTATCTGCACAAGCCTTCTAACGGCTTTGAGCTACTAATAGCCTTTCCTGTATAAGATTAATTCTCTCGATTGCCTGCTGTATCAATTCTGGTCCTACTAACGTAGTTTCCCCAACATCGAACCACTATATAGGCGACCTACACTTTCGTCCATAAAGAGTTTCGTATGTAGCCATCTGAATATTGGAATGATAACTATTATTATATGCGACCTCAATAAGCGGCAGATGATCATCCCAGCTACCTTTAAAATATATTACACAAGCTCATAACATATCCTCCAGTGTTTGAATAGTACGCTCAGCCTATCCGTCTGTCTGGGGACTAAATGATGTACTAAGACTTACTTGAGTCCCTAATCCCTTTTGGAAGGACCTCTAGAAGTTAGCTGTAAATTGAGCTCCTCTATCCGAGATAATAGATATAGGGACACCATGCAGTCGTATTACTTCCTTAACATAAAGTCTTGCACAATCCTCTTAGGAATATGTAGTCCTAACGAGTAGAAAATGGGCTTACTTTGTAAGCCTATCAGCAATCACGCATATCGAATCAAACCTATGCTAGGTACGAGGTAAACCTACGATGAAGTTTATATTGATTACTTCCCATTTCTAAGTCGGAATCTCCATAGATTGCAATAACCCACCGGGTTTTTGATGCTCAATCTTAACCTGCTAATAGTTAGGACACTCAGCAACAAATTCTGCTATATCCTTTTTTATTCCGTCCCACCAATATACTTCCCTGATATCATGATACATCTTTGTTTCTCTTGGATGGATAGAATAACGAGAATAGTGAGTTTCTCTCATAACCTACCGACGCAACCTTGCAATATTAGGCACACATAATCGCCCTTGATATCTGAGGACTCCATCTTTCGTAATTTCACATAATGGTATCCATATAATGAACTATCACAGGATCCTCGTACTGGCGTTCCTTACTTTAGTTACTAAAGAGGATGTTGTCGTATCCTAAAGAGTAATTCTAACGTCACCTGAGTCCAGTAACCGAACTCTAAGACTAGCTAGCTGATGAACCTTATAGGCTATTCCCCTCTTTTCTGGCTGTAAATATGATAGGTTACCCATAGATCTATGGTTGAGGGCATCGACTACTATGTTCACCTTCCCCGATTGGTATAAAATATTAACGTCATAGTCTTTAAGTAACTCCAACCATCTCCTTTGATGTAGATTCAATTCCTTTTGCTTGAAGATGTACTGGAGGCACTTATGATCCGTATAGATATCAACATGAATGCCATACAAGTAGTGCCTCCACATATTTAGTGCATCAATCACCGCGGCTAACTATAAATCGTGGGTAGGGTAGTTCTTCTCATGCTTTCTTAGTTGTCTAGAAGCATAAGCCACAACCTTACCATGATGCATCAGCACATAACCCAATCCAACGCTTGAAGCGTCACAATAGATCACATAACCATCAGTCCCTTCTAGAAGCATTAGAACCGGTGCTGAAGTTAATCTGTCCTTCAATGCCTAGAAACTCCGTTCGCAAGCATCGGTCCATTGAAACTTAGCTCCCTTCCGAGTTAATTTACATGGGTATTGTTGATACCCAATTTTCCCTATATATTTTTATGCAAAATACCTTCAAAATAGCATTATGCATATATAATCATGTCCAAGGGTTTTATTATTTTTCCATATTTTTGAAGGGTTTTTAATTGATTTATTTCCCCTTTTTATCCATAAAATAGCAATAATTATTTCCAAAATTATTATTTTTGATAATTCTTCTATTTGATTTTATAGTTATTCCAAAATATGGACAAATTAATTTTTACATATTTTTACAATTTCACTTAGTATTTTCAAGTCTAAATTGCACATAATTGCAATATTAGCCCTTTTAAGGTTTAATTATGTTTTATACACACAAAATTGGATCCTGTATTTTTAAATTGTTATTTATGTGTTATAAATCATTTTAGCTTTTTAAATTAATTTTCAAAAACCATTTACTATATTTTATAAATTAGAAAGAGAAAAATGGCTATTTAAATTTTAGCCAAATTGGTTTTCAAATCTAACCCAAATCAAAACCAAATTCCCTGGCTCAATTTCTAATTAAATCTGACCCTAAACCTTTTAAATCCTACCCAACCCCGGATCCCTACCTACCCCATCTAATCTGGGTCGTTGATCATTCAGATCAATGGCCACCATTCCACCTGCCTAAAATAAACCCAAATGACCCTCTTAACCTAATTCATTTCCACCAACCCGTCGCCCATGAATCCCCTTACTCTCCAATTATCTCTTCAACCTCACCCAAACCCTAGCCGCCACCACCCAAATTAACCCTAATCCTCTTCGATTCTCACTCAATCCATGGACTCCCATGGCTATTTGAGTTGTGTACCGGTCTTTTATGTCTCTTGGTTGCCTATTTTCGTGATTTCATGGAAACATCTCGAAGAGATCTAGTCCAGACTTTGCTCAACTTCTATCCATGGTCTTTTCCCCGCCATCCATGGCCGTTCAAGTCAGATCCATGACTTTTCTGGATGGATTGGTAACTTTTTGAAGTTTTTCTCACTTTCTCTTGGTTCTCTGAAACCCTAGTTTTAATAGCTTTCCAATTTTTCTTTTAGATCTGTGTTAGATATGTGCATGTTATCAATCTCTTGGTATTTTTATCAAAAGGTTTTTCGATTTCTTTCAAAGTCACTCTTCGTCTTCAACGATTAGGGTTTTCTTAACCTCTTTTTTTAAAAAGACTTCATCTCCGATTTTCAATGTTGTCTTATGATTTTACTATGTTTAAAAAGTTTGTTTATGTTCTTCTTCTACCTGGTTCATTGTGTTGAAAACCTTAAGTATCTTTGGTTTATCCTGGGTTCTGGAACTGTCTTTGTTTGTTTTGTATGTATACTTGTTTTGATTGAGTTTTTTGTGTTTAGATCATTTTCTTTATTGATTGATTATGAGTTCTTACCATTTTTTAACTTGACTTTGTTAAACCCCTAATGTCTTAAAGGTTTTCCTCACTTGTTACTAAGAGTTTTTAAAAGGATCTCCTTTACTTGTTACTATGTGTTAGACTGGTTTCTTCATTTTTGGTTCTATATGACTACTTGACTTGTTGATTACCATGCTTCGAGTAGTCCTTAGCCTGCTCATGTCACCTTTGTATGATTGTGTTCATCCAGTTTGCTTCTCGTGTCAATATGTTTGACCCTGCATATATGATACACCTGTTCATTCTTTACTATTTATATGTCGAAGTGCAGAATCATGAATCATTCGTGATTGACCTTGATTTCCTTAAGTTATGATTTGATTGCAAGGTTTTCTTATAAACCCTTAATTTTGCTCATTTGTTTAAATTGATTGATTCCCTTCCTTTATTTGTTGTGATGTTTCACCCTTGCTGAATCCTTTCACCAATTAAGTATATTTTGTACCTAAACTCAATTGTATACTCTATATTCTTACTATCCCTTATATGGTTAGAAATCAATCTTCCTCAAATTGATATTCTTTCCTTAATTATCCTTGTTGGTGTTCGCTAAACTGTAATTCCTTAATTAAAGGGAAGTACTTGTATTAATAGGATTTTGATTGTGATTATTTCCATATTGGTGTTATACCTTTACTTATTACCTTATTTTCTACTCATTTTCAAAGCTATAAATACCCTACCCTCACTTATCTAAAGACACAAACAATTGAGTTCAAAAACACACACTTACACATTCAAACTCTCTTTCTTTCTCTACTACTTGTGCTACTGCCTTGTCTAGCCGGCTGAAAGCCAAGTCTAGACTGTGAAACTCTCATTGCTTTACTTTTTCTACACTTTGCTCCTTCAACTGGTATGTTCTCAATTTAAATTCTGAAACTCAACTCTATGTGTTCCCTTGTTTGTCAATCCTTGTCCCTTTCTACACTAACTTAATGACTCATGTTGTTAAATTGCACCTTTTGTTTACTGCTTTACTCAGCATGCTTAAAATTCTACCCTTCTTTGTTCCAAATGTGATCAGGATGTTACTTGTTCCTGTTTATGTCCCTCAACTAGAATGTCTCCTAATGTACTTGATTCATGACTAATTATGTGTTTCTGATTTGGGTCCTCTATGTCCCCAACCCCCTTATGTCCCTGTTTGTAACTGCTGAAGTTGTACTGTAGACCTATTCTGCATGTGCTGATTCCCTGCCCCTTTTCAAAACTATTTTCCCCTAAGCAACTCTTCTGTTGCTGTTGCAAATTTACTTCAAACCAATCATTTTTCAAAACAGTTTTCCAATTCAACTCTCTTGAATCTATGTCAAGCACTCTCACATGTACTCTTAGATTACTAGGTGCTGCCCCTTTTGTGTGAGCCTTGCTTTAGGACCCTTGAGCTCCCTCTGAACCTGGACACATAAGAGCTGGCCCTTCCACACTGCACTCACTCTCTTGGTTATGCAATCAGGGTGTGAACACTGCCCGGGATCCCTTGAGGTCCTTATGGAACTCTGACACACCCAAATATTAGAAAGTCTTGGGAATAATATTGGCATATGAGGTAGTTTATTGCATAACTCAGAGAGGAAGTAAGAATCAGGCTTCCTATAGTTGTAATTTCTTATTTTTCCTTTCTTATGTAATTCTATCACATAGTCTATAATAATTTGTAAACAAGTATTTGGGTGGATAGTGAAAAGAGATAGGAAAATATGCATGCTATAGTTGTTAAATGGTAGAAAGCATGTTATTAGGTTTATATTCCTAATTGTGCAATAGAAACCATGTTTAGGATTCATACCTGCATTAGAAAACCATGTTCTTAGGATCTATATTTTCTTGCTTCAGCACTTCATTCATTAGTCCATTCTTTATGTCTATCACTTAGAAATCCTTCTCCTAGGGAAATAACAATACTAGTATAAAAGACCTGTTATTTCAAAATTCCGCAACTCTTGTGTACATTTAGAAATCATGCCTTGGGGATTCAGTTTTCAACAACCTTGTAATTTGCATGTGCATATTAGATACCATATTCTAGGATCCTGTTTGCATTTTATTTAAAACGCTTAGTTAACTACTGATTCATGAAAAGGATAGTAAAGCAATAATTTTCACACTGTGATGTTTTCTGAATAAAATTGGCAACAGTCTCTACAACTAGAACAACATGTTTTAGGTAATAAAATAATCTCCAAACTGTTTTAATGACTTGGATCAACTGCTGCATCTCACTTTGCGCCTAGGAAAGCCTTAGGTAATAAATTAAATAAATTGGAACTGCCTTTGTTTAATTATCAACTGTTAAAAATCAGTAGGCAAACCTGATTCAGACTTCTTTTGTGAGTCATGTGATAAATCTTATTATGATGTTACCACTTAAACACCCTGCTTTAGGATTTAAAATTTAGACCTTAACTGTGTATAAGTCATGCTGCGTATGTGCATTATTTGTGGAGGTATAACTGAGCCTTCTACTTGCTTATATGTTTCCCTCCCCTAATTGCAGTCTTGTATGTTTTTGTATGTCGCTTTAGTATTTTGCCTTTAAACCTATGGGTTTTCTTAGAACCTCCTTCTTATAGTAATAAGAGTCCTAAATTCCTCCGGGACTGATAGGAAGGTATGGGTAACAACATGCAATAAGAGTCGAGACCATCCCTCGCTTTAATTACCTTTACGGGTGGGGGTGGGGGTGGGAGGATAGATATGGATATGATGACCGGTGCGCTAATACCACGTGTATTCCCTCTTTTGAGGAGTGTCATACCGGGTATTGCATTGATGTGATCCATATTACAAACAAACCTAAGACACTCTCTTTATATTGATAAGCATTCTTAGATTATAACTCTTTTCAAAACTTTTCTTTTTATTAATTGTTATTCAAACACTTGTGTATTTAAACTTAAATCCACTCTTATTTGAGCCTCACTTATTTATTTTCTAATTGCACAAATTCACAAAAAACTGTCTGGCCGGGAACCATACTAGTGGATCCTAAGGGGTGCCCAACACCTTCCTCTTAGTATAATTTCAAGCCCTTACCCTATTTCTAGTTATCAAACGTAATTATAGATAAACCCTGTAGGTGCCCTAACACACCTTAAAAATCGCTAGGTGGCGACTCTTAAAAAATGGAATACCCAATTCCCAAAAAGGAAATGAGTCATCACACCTCCATGAATGTCGAAACCCAGACTACTCTCAGCGGAGGGAAAAGGGGGGGGGGGGCGACAACATGGCGATTCTGTTGGGAATTTTTTTAGGCTTTTACCATTTTAGATTGTTCTTGTGAATTTGTACCCCCTATGTGCAATTACTTGTTTAATTTCTTTAAGCATTTAATTTTCTTCTTCAAAAGCAAAAATGACATATCTTTCTTGTTCTTTCCTTTATTGTTGCTTTAAATTATTAAACTGTTGTATTTATCATTTTCTTAACGTGAAAATACATGTCAACATACTTTTAATTACTGCATAATCATGCTCAACATCATATTCCACTCATGCCAAACTAATACTATAGCAACGCTTGATGATGGTTGTGCTCTTCCTATATCATTACCCTCTAAATTCGAAAAGGAATATTTGCGGTAAAACTAGTTGATCAGCGGTGCAGTCGACAGTTCCGTGCCTTCCCCCTTGAGTTGTCCGCTCAAGGGTACCAGTCTAAAACCCCATAGAAACCTTACCCTGTTCAAAATGTGCATGTATCATAGTCAAACCTAGCTGGATCAGTTATGTTGTCCACATAATGATCCTTTCAGTTAGCCTTGTTCAAAGTCCACTGGGTTTCCATAAACCCAAATGGACATCATCACGTTCTGTACATTTATTTGGAGAGCTAAATGCTTCATGCTAATTATTGATATTAAATATTCGAGTCTGGCGAGGGTAAGGGCCTAGCCATATTTGTCTTGCAGAAATATGAGGTACGAAGTCCCTAGATTCGGCATGGTCACCAACATCCACCCAAGATTGCTAAGCTAGTGGAGAGACTTACACTCTAGTGACCAATCTCTCGTTAGAAAATATATTGGAAATCTACCGTCGCTCCTGGAGATCCAACCTAACAACATGATCATAGAAGCTGCTATGCTGTTTTGGGATTGTGAAAGGGCCATGTTCTGCTTTGGGGACATTGAAATGACACCTTTGCTAGAGGAGATAGGAGGACTGGCCGGTCTGGTGTGGGAGACTCTGGGTCTGCTAATGCCTGAAAATCGCAAAGGTAAGGGTTTCCTTAAAATGATCGGTTTGAAGAAGAATGCAGAATTGACATTCTTAAAGGAATCATACATCCCTTTTGACTACCTTTATGAAAGGTACGATCACAGCAAATCCTACCGTACCTACCCTGATGAGTTTGCCATCACGTCCTTGGGACACATCCATCGCAAGGTTTTCGTCTTCATGTTTTGCTTCCTAGGTATGATCATGTTTCCGATGAAGAAAGGGAGAATCCGTACTTGGCTGGCTATGGTAACTAAAACCCTAATGGAGGGGATTGGTGGGCAGACATTCAACATTGTGCCCATGATCATTCCAGACATATACTGAGCCTTAGAGAAGTGTCAACAAGGAGCAAAACACTTCAAAGGTTGCAATTTACTACTTCAACTTTGGCTCATGGAACATCTCCAAAAGGGCGAATATCGACAAGAAATTTAGCGAAGGTACTGGGATGATCACATCACTTTCCACCATCCAAATTGAATGAATTACATCCCCGACATGTTCCCTCAGCCTGAGAAAGTCAAAGGATGGGTTGAGCTCTTTGATAATCTGACCGAAGAGAAGGTTCAATGGATGTTTGAGTGGTTTCCGACAGAGGAGTTCATCACCCGATCCAGAGATGCACCTTTCCTGATACTAATTGGTCTAAGGGTAACATACCCTTACGTCCCTCTTCGAGTTATGAGGCAAGCTGGTATGAAGCAAGTTATACACAGGGTCAACAAGACGAGCCATTTCAGAGTTGACTTCCAAAATGATGATAGTCCCTACAAGTGCCAACCCCAGCATATGTAGCATTGCAAGATCATAATGGGAAAATACACAATCGATCCAGACAGGTATCATGCCGGTTGCTCTCCTTTCTATTCAGGTTGGCTGGAAGACAATCAGGAAGGTTTGGGCCAGCCAAGGTTTGTTCGATGTCACAGAATTATAGATGAAAAGGCCGAGGCGCAAGTCAAGTACAACCAGCTGTGAAAAAGGATCCGTGAGTACGAGAGCAAACACTGCGAGATACAAGGGTCCAACCAGAAGCTGATTGAGGAATGGAAGGACATTGCTGTCAGTGCCAACAAAAGGCTAGGATACTTGGAGCGAGGCATAGTAGAACTGGAAAGAAAATTTCTCAAACGGGTTGAAGATTGTCAAGAGGCTGAAGGGACCGAAGGCAGACATCTAGCCAGAGCATACCTGTTGCTGGGACTTCGTGAGTTGGGGAAGTTGTTCGACAGAGCCAATGATGCCGAATCTGGGGAAGGTCTTTCTGGGATCAAGTAGATAGGAGTTTATCTTTTTCTCTTTATAATGTAATAAGGCCAATGGCCATTAGTGACTCTTATTTCTTGTTTATTTAAGTGTTATTTTGGGATTCATCTATTTTTTATCAATAAAATGAGGCATTTAGCATTTTAAGTTCTCCAAATCAATTTGCCGCTAGGCCTACCTCGGGCACAAAGAGGTTCCTAAATTAGGACACGATTTACATTCTCGCACTATATGTTTAAATATTGCAATAACTTTTATACTCCTCACTAACTTGATTACCTTTTGTTTTTATTTCTGTTTTTATTATTCCCCTCCCCGAAGGTTAGTTCATGCATTCTGGTATCGTCATCTTATTTCATAAGATCGAGGGGCCCTCCACCTACTCCTACCCTTAGTTATATTAAAAGCAAGAACAAAGACAAGATGGAAGATTTGAACAACATCAAGAAGGAGAACCCAACTGAACGGGTTGAGGCCACTGATGGCCATGGTATTCGGGTTCCTAACGAGAATGTGTCACAACTTGAGCAAAAGCTGTTAAAATTTTAGGAAGAGCTCGATCAAGTTCAGAATCTCGCAAGCCTGTCATTTTCCGTTAGCACTCCAGACGTCAACTTCCCCAACACTCAAAACCCTACACCTCAAAATATCCCAAAACAACAGAATCATCCCACTCCTCACCATCATGTTGCTCCACCAAAGAACTAATGTAACACCTGTCATACACCAAACAACACTCCACTACCCATCCCAGAACCTCAAAACTCCACAAACGACCTTTTACACACCCATACACCAGGCCACTATGACACTCCTATCTACGTAGACACCATGCCTCACCCCACCCAACCTATCTCATACACACATGAGTCTGATGAAAAGGATCTGCTTACCAGGAACTTGGCCGAGGAACTTAAGAAACTGACCAGCCGGATTTAGAGCATTAAAGGAAGTAAAGGAATCGAGGGGCTGAACTATGAGGATCTTTGCATACAGCCTGATGTCGAACTACCCGAGGATTACAAACCTCCTAAGTTCAAAATATTTGATGGTACGGGTGATCCTACGGTCCATCTGAGGACATATTGCAACAAGCTGGTTGGAGTAGGGAAGGATGAGAGGATCCGCATAAAGATGTTCATGAGGAGTTTGAAGGGAGATGTGTTATGTTGGTACATCAGCCGAGATCACAAGAAGTGGTCAAGCTGGGTAGGCATGGCGTCTGACTTTATGGACCGATTCAGGTTTAATACAGAGGACGCACCAGACGTGTTCTATATTTAGAATTTGAAGAAAAAGCCCACAAAAACTTTTTGCGAGTATGCTACTTGTTGGAGGTCCCAAGCTGCTAAAGTCAGACCCGCCTTAGAAGAGGAGAAAATGAACAAGTTCTTTGTCCGGGCTAAGTACCCATAGTAGTATGAACGGCTGATGATGATTGAGAACCACAAGTTCTCCGACATTATCAAATTGGGTGAAAGAATTAAAGAAGGTATCAAAAGGGGTATAGTTACAAACTTTGAGGCCTTGCAAGCTACAAATAAGGCCTTACAGTCTGGTGGTGTGTCCAAGAAGAGGGATGTAGGGGCCGTGATGGTTGCACAATGGACCAAGTCTCCCCTCAAATACCAAACTTACCCAATACCTCCACTCATATATCAGCCAACCCTAAATTATCAAACACTCTTACCCTCACACCAAGCTCCGCCACCAACTTATGAGTCACCTCCACCTCCTACATATCAACCTACTTCGCCCAGATACTCCCAACCCACTCATGTCTACCAAACTTATAATGCTCAACCATCCCACTATCAATCACCTCTGCATGCCAAAACTTCCCTAGACCCCGACCTAATTTTGATCGCAGACCTCTAAAATAATATACAGCCATTAATGAACACATTGACCAACTGTATGAGAGCCACAAAGTTGCTGGTTATATCACCCCATTCCTGCTGCAACACATGAGAATCCTTCTCAGTGGGTTAACCCAAACAAATCCTATGCATACCACTCTAGCATGAAATGGCACACCATCGATGAGTGTCGTTCCTTGAAAGACAAGATACAGTCTTTGATTGATAATAAGATTATTGTGACAAAGGAACCTACTCCAAATGTCCGCAACAACCCTCTACCAGACCATAAGGGTGGATGTATCCACATGATTGAAATAGAAGATGACTGGGATCCTGAGGGATCAATCGGGTTGATCGCAGAAGGTGATGACCCAAAGAAACCAACAATCACTCTTAATCCAATCATAGTCTAGATCCAACTGTCTGAGGATGCTGAGGTGAATATGTCTGCACCACTTGAGTTTGAAGCATCACCGTACGCAAAGATACCGACACCAATTGAGGTTGAATTCGTGTCTCCAGCAAAGGCACCCACACCATTTGAGGTTGCAGTTTTTCCACCCAAGGCACATATTTCGTTCGGAGTAAGGATAGCCGCACCGATCCCAGTGGTGATGTCAGTCATGCTACCATTCTACACAAATGCCATACCTTTGGACTATAAAGCCAAGGCAAGAAGGAAAGGCAAGGTCAGGATTGAAAAAACTATCGTAGCACATGATATAACAAGAACTGGTAGAGTCTATACCCCTGAATATCTAGCTGATTAAGAAAGTAGGCCTCCAATCGGCCACTCCTCATTGAGACAGGTCCGGATGATCTTTAGAGGAAGATACATGCCAAGGAATATTCGGTCATCGACTAGTTAAACAAGACGCCAACACAAATCTCCATTCTCTCTTTGTTGCAAAATTCTGAGGCACACAAGAATGCTCTGTTGAAGGTGCTAAGTGAGGCATATGTACCAAGTAACATCGCTGGTGGGAAAATGGAAAACATGGTAGGACAAGTGCTGGAAAGCCATAAGATCACCTTTCATGAGGACGAGCTGTCACCTGAAGGTTTGGGGCACAACAAATCACTACACATCACCGTGCAATGTGAGGATTATTTCATCACTAGAATCCTTATCGATGGAGGTTCCAGTCTTAACATTTGTCTGCTGGTAACACTCAAGAAGTTGGGTAAAGGGCTGTATGAGATAAGAACAATCAATGTGAAAGCCTTCGATGGTTCTCAGAGGTCACCATTGGTGAGATTATTCTCTGCTTGTATATGGGACCAACATGGTTCGAGGTCGATTTCCAGGTGATAAATGTGCCAGCATCTTACAACTTGCTGCTAGGATAGCCATAGATTCATACTGCTGGGGCTGTAGCATCAACGCTACATCAGGCGGTAAAGTTCAAATGGAATCATTAGGAAATGATCATTCATGGTGATGATAACAACTCTATGTACAGTAGTCAGACCAATCCGACGATTGAGGGAAGAAGGAAGCTGGGTGGAGAGACTTACCACCACATTGAACGGGTCAATGCTATCGACAAAGACAAATGGTGGGATAACAAATTCGAGAGTATACTGAATTGGAGTGGGTACGAACTTGGCAAAGGGATCGACAAGAACCTCCAAGTAATCTCTAAACCTATAAAGTTCAAGAAACATGGCACTACTTTCAGTCTGGGATATGATTACACCTGGGAAGAATTCAATAACTGGTCGCCACCATGGCGCGGTCCTTACTATCCAGTGGAGCAGCCAATACCGCTTCTGGAGCAGACTTTCCAACAGGCTGACGTTATTTATGGGTCAGAAGAAGAATAAGTGCTTGCGGTAGTGAAGAATCTGTTCCTAGAAGACAGTGATATGGATTGTTGTGTTATTCTCGAAGAGGAGCGGGAGGAAGGCCCTTCCATACAGGTTGTGAGCAGAGGGGCATATCTCAATAATTGGACCATCAGGACAATCAAATCTCAAGGAGCCTCGGGGTAGCAATGCTAAAACAAGCATTATTCATTGATTTTACTAAATGATTTTCTTTTAGTTTTTTCAATTCCTGCAATAAGATCTTCAATGTTCAAACGAGTTATTCAATTTATCAAAATCATTTTTGATTTTTCTTATGAATTAATGTTATTTCTATCATTTTTCTTTTCTTGCTTTAACAATACAACATTACTATTACTTGTCTTGATGAACCAATTACTGTGACATGCAATGAGACAACGTAACAAACGGATATGGATTCAGAAGATTATGACATACCTCACGAGATTGTCAAAAAGGTTGAGAACTTTGAGAACAGACCTAAGTCCAACCTCGACGAGACCAAAATTGTCAACCTGGGAGATGCAGAAAATGCAAAAGAAATGCGAATCAGCATTCACCTATCGCCATCGAAAAAGAAAAAAACACAGAATTTCTAAAGGAGTATGAGGACATATTCGCCTGGTCGTATGATGACATTACTAGTCTAAGTACGTCCATTGTGGCTCACAAACTGCCAACCGATCCAATGTGTCCACTGGTAATGCAAAAGCTCAGAAAGTTCAAGCCTGATATGAGTCTGAAAATCAAGGAAGAAGTCAACAAGCAGATCAAAGCTAAGGTTCTCAAAGTAGTAGAATACCCGATATGGTTAGCCAACATTGTGCCAATGCCAAAGAAGGATGGAAAGGTCAGAGTCTATGTAGACTACCGGGATCTCAACTGGGCCAGTCTGAAGGAGGACTTCCCTTTGCCAAATATACACATCCCGATCGACAATTGCGCTAAGCATGAACTATAGACATTCATAGATTGCTTTGCTGGTTATCGCCACACTTGATGGACGAGGAAGATGCTGAGAAAATAACTTTTATTACACCGTGGGGAATGTACTGTTACAAGATGATGCCATTCGGCCTGAACAATGTAGGAGCCACCTACATGAGGGCCATGACTACCATTTTTCATGATATGATACACAGGGAGATAGAGGTATAAGTGGATGATGTTATTATCAAATCCAAGAGGGCCACTGACCACATGAAAGATTTGAGGAAGTTCTTCAATAGACTGTGAAGATACAACCTGAAACTGAACCCCGTAAAGTGCACGTTTGCGGTTCTCGTTGGGAAATTGCTTGGGTTAATTTCGAGCCATCGAGGAATAGAACCGGATCCATTAAAAATCAAAGCCATTCAATAACTTCTACCGCCAAAGAACAAGAAGGATGTGATGAGTTTCCTAGGAAGGTTTAACTACATCAGTCGATTTATAGCACAATCTACAGTTATCTGCGAGCCAATCTTTAAGATGTTAAAGTAGGACGCTGCTACCAAATGGACCGATGACTGGCAAAAGGCCTTCGACAGAATCAAGGAGTACCTGTCAGCACCACCACTCTTAGTCTCGCCCGACCCAGGTAGACCCTTATTACTCTACCTTGTAGTGTCAGATGGAACTTTCAGCTGTGTTCTAGGAGAGCATGATGAAACGGGGAGGAAGGAGCAAACCATTTATTATCTCAGTAAGAAGTTCACCCCGTACGAAGCCCGATATTCTCTATTGGAGCGCACCTATTGTGCTTTGACTTGGGTAGCTCAGAAGCTGAGACATTACTTTTGTGCCTATACTACATATCTCATATCGAGGATGGATCCTTTGAAGTACATCTTTTAGAAGCCCATGCCCACCGGCAAGCTGGACAAGTGGCAAATTCTGCTGAGTGAGTTTGACATTTTTTACGTAACTCAGAAAGCGATCAAGGGACAGGCACTGGTAGACCACCTTGTTGAAAACCCCGTGGATGGAGGATACGAACCCCTGAAAATGTATTTTCCTGATGAAAGGGTATTATTTACAGGAGAAGTCATTGTAGAATCCTATGACGGTTGGAGAATGTTCTTCGATGGAGCAGCAAACTTCAAGGGAGTTGGCATAGGAGCAGTCCTAGTACCAGAAACCGGTCAGCATTATCCGGTGTCTACCAAACTCAAGTTCCCCTGCACCAACAATATGGTTGAGTATGAAGCCTGCATCTTAGGGCTAAAAATAGCCATTGACATGAACGTTCAAGAGCTACTAATAATTGGAGATTCAAACTTATTTATACATCAGGTATGAGAAGAATGGGCAACCAAGAACTCCAAAATACTCCCGTATCTGCATCATGCACATGAATTGAGGAAAAGGTTCACGAAGACGAAGTTCCAACATGTTCCTAGAGTCCAGAATGAGTTCGCTGATGCATTGGCTACCCTATCAACTATGATACAACATCTAGACAAAAATTTCATTGATCTCATTCCCATGAAAATCCATGATCAATCGTCTTACTATGCCCATGTCGAAGAGGAAGCAGATGGAAAGCCTTGGTTTCATGATATCAAGGAATATCTGGAAAAAGGAGAGTACCCGGAGCTTGCAAATACTACTCAGAAATGCACACTTTGGAGATTGTCCAACAACTTCTTTCATAACGGAGGAATCCTATATAGGGTGACCCCTGATTTGGGATTATTAAGATGTGTCGATGCAAAGGAAGCATCCAAGCTGCTAGAGGAAATCCATGCTGGGACCTGCGGTCTACATATGAATGGTTTTGTCTTAGCAAAGAAGATACTCTGGGCTGGTTACTTTTGGATGACTATGGAAACAGACTGCATCCAGTATGTCCGAAAATGCCACCACTGTCAGATTCATGCAGACACGATAAAGGTACCTCCAAATGAGCTCAATGCAACGAGCTCACCGTGGCCGTTCGCCGCATGGGGAATGGACGTTATTGGACCAATCAAGCCTACCGCTTCCAATGGATATAGGTTTATCCTAGTAGACATTGACTATTTCACCTAATGGGTCGAAGCAGCATCTAACAAAGCAGTGACTAAGAAAGTCATGGCAGACTTTGTCCGCGACCGCATTGTTTGTCGATTTGGGATACCAGAGTCAATCATCTCTGATAATGCCTCCAACCTTAATAACGACTTGATGAAAGCTATGTGTGAAACTTTCAAGATCAGACACAAGAATTCCATAGCCTACGGGCCTCAAATGAATGGAGCTGTAGAGGCCGCCAACAAGAATATCAAGAAGTTATTGAGGAAAATGACAGAGAAGCATAAACAGCGGCACGAGAAGTTATCATTTTCTCTATTGGGATATCGCACGACAGTCCACACATCAACCGCGGCAACCCCCTATATGCCGGTTTATGGTACATAAGCTGTCATTCCCCCTGAGGTAGAAATTACTTCCCTAAGGATCATACAGGAAGCTAAGCTCAATGACACAGAGTGGGTAAAACGTCGTTACGAGCAACTAGACCTTCAACAAAAGAGTCAAGCCAAGACAGTTTACACCAGGGCAGCTGGTGTTAAAGAAAATTTTTTCGCATCAAGATAAAGCTAAAGGGAATTTCTCTCCCAACTGGCAGGGTCCATATATAGTTCACCGGGTTTTGATTGGAGGACCCCTCATACTTGCAAAAATGGACGGAGAAGTCTGACCAAAGCCAATTAATTCAGACGCGTCAAGCATTACTATATGTAATCTTTATGCTTCCCTTATATATGATATAAATTGAACTACGCCTGACCCGATTCCCATGTAAGAGGATATACATAGGAAGCCCTATGGTTTCGATCACAACTCAATAAAAATTTTATTTCCCCCGCAAATGGAAACTGGGGCAGAATTTTGAGGAGGACCCTCAAAATTCCAAAGTAATTTCAGCCGATCGCCGCATGAGCAACAGTCAGAAATGTTAACCCATCAAACTGGGGTAGAATTTTGAGGGGAACCCTACGAATTCCAAAGTAAGAGAGATTGCAATGTCCCGAGCTACGTCACAGTTGTTGGTTCATCTAAAAGTTATTTTTATGATACACTTATGTCTTAATTTAGAAAATCATGCATGTTTATTATTGAAACCGATTTGTCTAGCAATGCCACCCCAATAATACAGACGATATCACCAGATCAAAGCCAAACGAGTCAAGCAAAGCCAGAAGGGATACGAACTAACCTTCCCCCTTGCAAAACTCCCAATTTTTCTTTGGATGCAGGCATTAGGATTGCGAAATCATTAAACATACTGTACGCCCATGGAACAAACATTTTTCAAGAATACGACTCTCCGAACCATTGCACTTTCCAACATTTGCTATCAGCACACACAAGAAAGGCTTCGTAGTCACAATGCTCCCAGTAATCACAATGCCGCAATCTGCCATCAGTTAAGAAAACTCTACTGTCATTTGTTACTTTATTTTTGCATAACGCTACCATTCTGCCTTCCAATTTGCATAAGGCTACCATTTTGCTTTCCGAGACTAGACGTTGTCTCCATTTGCATCTGTATTTAAATAAGGTTACCATTTTGCCTTCCAATTTGCATAAGGCTACCATTCTGCCTTCCGAAACTAAACGTTGTCTCCATCTGCATCTGCATTGCATAAGGTTACCATTCTGACTTCTAATTTGCATAAAGCTACCATTCTACCTTCTGAGACTAAACGCTCTCTCCATCTGCATCTGCATTGCATAAGGCTACAATTCTTCCCTCCAATTTGCATAAGACTACCATTCTGCCTTCCGAGACTAAGCACTATCTCCATCTGCATTCTTGCATAAGGCTACTATTCAGCCTTCCGATAAAAAAATTCTGTCTCCATCAGCATTTCTGCACAAGGCTATCATTTTATCTTCCGAGGCTAAGCTCTACGTCCTATTTTTCTTCGAAATCAAGCATTATCTCAAGCACTATTTGTCTTGCTTTTCTTACGGGCTAAGCTCTGGCCTTCAATTCGCAAGACTAAGCTCTGTCTCATCCATATCATACTACTACATATTTTATAGGCTGAAATATTGCCAGCTCATCCAAAGGCATCATCGTTCGGAGGCACCATCTTCATAGCCCGAGAACAGTATGTCATGGCCTGAGGATCTCTTTCAATCTTTCACATATCAGTATTCAAATGCGTCATGGTTCGGAGGCACCATACTGATAGCCCAAGAGCATCGTTTCATATCCTACAAATCCTTTATCATACGCTTCATGGACCAGGATATTATGGTCTAAGGATGTCATCCTCATTGTCCAAAGACAACATTCATGGTCCGATGGGAATTTGCATCTTGTTTAAATCTATGCATAATATATGCTTGTATTGCTTATTTGCAGGTAAGACGACAAGCAACAACCAACCCGATAGGAGTGGTTCCGCTCCATTACCCGCAGCCATACCAAACTTAACCATTCCCATAAACCTATCACTCACTCGGCTCTAGATATTGTGTCCGTTCTTAAAAGTCTCCATCGGCATACTCCGCCGACGGATCCTAAACTACATACGACTTGATTCTTCTAAAACCAGAGATATGTTGGCAACTCCGAAGCCAGGGTGCAACCTAAATCTTCTTCAAACTGTTTCGCTCGGTCAAAATTGGCCATCATTTCTTTACCCGGAAACTCTTTCATTCTTCCCGGGTAAATAGGGGCAGCTGTTGGTACCCAATTTTTTCCTATATAATTTTTATGTACAATACCTTCAAAATAGCATATGTATGCATATATAAGCATGTCCAAGGGTTTTATTATTTTTTCATATTTTTAAAGGGTTTTTAATTTATTTATTTCCATCTTTTTATCCATAAAATCCCAATAATTATTTTCAAAATTATTATTTTTGATAATTATTCTATTTGATTTTTATAGTTATTCAAAAATATGTCCAAAGTAATTTTTACAATTTCATTTAGTATTTTTAGGCTAAATTGCACATAATTGCAATATTAGCCTTTTAAAGTTTTAATTATGTTTTATACATATAAAATTGGATCCTATATTTTTAAATTATTATTTTTGTGTTATAAATAATTTTGCCTTTTTAAATTAATTTTAAAAAACCATTTACTATTTTTTATAAATTAAAAAGGGGAAAATGACTATTTAATTTTTAGCCAAATTGGCTTTCAAATCTAACCCAAATCAAAACCCAATTCCCCGGACCAATTTCTAATTAAACCCGACCCTAACCCTTTTAACCCCTACCCAAACCCGGATCACCACCTACCCCATCTAATATGGGCCATTGATTATTCTGATCAACGAACACCATTCCACTTGCCTAAAATAAACCCAAACGACCCCTTAACCTAATTTATTTCCACCAACCCGCCGCCCTTGAATCCCCTTCCTCTTCAATTCTCTTTGCAACCTCACCCAAACCCTATTTACCGCCACCCAAATTAACCCTAATCCCCTTCGATTCTCACTCAATCCATTGACTCCCATGGGTGTTTGAGACGTGTACCGGTCTCCTATGTCTCTTGGCTGCCTGTTTTTGTGATTTCATGGAAAGATCTCGAAGAGATCTAGTCCAGACTTTGCTCAACATCTATCCATGGTCTTTTCCCGGCCATCCACGACCATTCAAGTCAGATCCATGGCTTTTCCGGCTGGACTGGTAACTTTTCAAAGTTTTTCTCACTTTCTCTGGGTTCTCCGAAATCCTAGTTTTAAGAGCTTTTCGATTTTTCTTTTAGATATGTATTAGATCTGCTCATGTTATGAATCTCTTGGTGTTTTTCTCAAAATGTTTTTCAATTTCTTTCAAAGTGACTCTTCGTCTTCAACGATTAGGGTTTTCTTAACCTTTTTTAAAAAAAGACTTCTTCTCCAATTTTCAATGTTGTCTTATGATTTTACTATGTTTAAAAGGTTTGTTTATGTTCTTCTTCTACTTGGTTCGTTGTGTTGAAAACCCTAAGTATCTTTGGTTTATCCGGGGCTCTAGAACTGTCTTTGTTTGTTTTGTATGTATACTTGTTTCTATTGAGTTCTTTGTGTTTAGATCCTTTTCTTTGTTGACTAATTCTGAGTTCTTACCATTTTTTAACTTGACTTTGTTAAACCCCTAATGTCTTAAAGGTTTTCCTCACTTGTTACTGAGAGTTTTTAAAAAGATCTCCTTTACCTATTACTATGTGTTAGACTAGTTTCTTCATTTTTGGTTCTATATGACTGCTTGACTTGTTGATTACCATGCTTCGAGTAGTCCTTAGCCTGCTCATGTCACCTTTGTATGATTGTGTTCATCCAGTTTGCTTCTTGTGTCAATATGTTTGACCCTGCATATATGATACGCCTGTTCATTCTTTACTATTTATATGTCAAAGTGCAGAATCATGACTCATTCGTGATTGACCTTGATTTTCTTAAGTTACGATTTGATTGCAAGGTTTTCTTTTAAACCCTTAATTTTGCTCATTTGTTTAAATTGATTGATTCCCTTCCTTTATTTGTTGTGATGTTTCACCCTTGCTGAATCCTTTCCCCAATTAAGTATTCTGTACCTAAACTCAATTGTATACTCTATATTCTTACTATCCCTTATATGGTTAGAAATCAATCTTCCTCAAATTGATATTCATTCCTTAATTATCTTTGTTGGTGTTCGTTAAGCTGTAATTCCTTGACTAAAGGGAAGTACTTGTATTAATGGGATTCTGATTGTGATTATTTCCATATTTGTGTTAAACCATTACTTATTACCTTATTTTCTACTCGCTTTCAAATCTATGAATACCTCACCCTCTATTCTCTAAAGACACGAACAACTGAGTTCAAAAACAAAAACTTACACATTCAAACTCTCTTTCTTTCTCTACTACTTGTTCTACTACCTTGTCTAGCCGGCTGAAAGCCAAGGCTAGACTGTGGAACTCTCATTTCTTTACTTTTTCTGCACTTCGCTCCTTCAACTAGCATGTTCTCAATTTAAATTCTGAAACTCAACTCTTTGTGTTCCCTTGTTCGTCAATCTTTGTCCCTTCTACACTAACTTAATGGCTCATGCTGTTAAATTGCACCTTTTGTTTACTGCTTTGCTCAGCATGCTTAAAATTCTGCCCTCCTTTGTTCCAAATGTGATCATCATGTTTACTTGTTCCTGTTTATGTTCCTCAACTAGCATGTCTCCTAAAGTACTTGATTCATGACTAATTATGTGTTTCGGATTTGGGACCTCTATGTCCCCAACCTCCATATTTCCCTGTTTGTAACTGCTCAAGTTGTACTGTGGACCTATTCTGCATGTGCTGATTCCTTACCCCTTTTCAAAACTATTTTCCCCTAAGTAACTTTTCTATTGCTATTGCAAATTTACTACAAACCAATCATTTTTCAAAACTGTTTTCCAATTCAACTCTCATGAATCTATGTCAAGAACTCTCACATGTACTCTTAGAATACTAGGTTCTGCCGCTTTTGTGTGAGCGTTGCTTTGGGACCCTTGAGCTCCCTCTGAAGCTGGACATATAAGAGCTAGCACTTCCATACTGCACTCACTCTCTTGGTTATGCAATCTGGGTGTGAGCATTGTACGAGATCCCTTGAGGTCCTTAAGGAACTCTGACACACCCAGATATGAGAAAGTCTTAGGAACAATATTGACATTTGAGGAAGTTTATTACATAACTCAGAGAGGAAGTCAGAATCAAGCTTCCTATAATTGTAATTTCTTATTTTTCCTTTCTTATGTAATTCTATCACATGGTCTGTAATTATTTGTAAACAAGTATTGGGGTGGCTTGTTAAAAGGGATGGGAAAATATGCATGCTATAGTTGTTAAAGGGTAGAAAGCATGTTATTAGGTTTATATTCCTAATTGTGCAATAGAAACCATGTTTAGGATTCATACCTACATTAGAAAACCATGTTCGTAGGATCTATGTTTTCTTGCTTCAGCACTTCATTTATTAGTCCATGATTTATGTCTATCACTTAGAAATCCTGCTCCTAGGGCAATAACAATACTGGTAAAAAAGCTGTTATTTCAAAATTCTGTAACTCTTGTGTACATTTAGAAATCACGCCTTAGGGATTCAGTTTTGAACAACCTTGTAATTTGCATGTGCATATTAGATACCATGTTCTAGGATCGTGTTTGCATTATGTTTAAAATGCTTAGTTAACTACTGATTCATGAAAAGGGTAGTAAAGCAATAATTTTCACACTGTGATATTTTTTGAATAAAATTGGCAATAGTCTGTACAACTAGAACAACATGTTTTAGGTAATAAAATAATCTCCAAACAATCTTAATGACTTGGAATAACTGCTGTATCTCGCTTTGCAATTAGGTAAGCCTTATGTAATAACTTAAATAAACTGGAACTGCCTTTGTTTAATTATCAACTCCTAAAGATCAGTAGGCAAACCTGATTCAGACTTCTTTCTGAGACATGTGATAAATCTAGTTCTGATGTTACCACTTAAACACCCTGCTTTAGGATTTTAAATTTAGACCTTAACTGTGTATAAGTCATGCTATCTATGTGCATTATTTGTGGAGGTATAACTAAGCCTACTACTTGCTTATACGTTTCCCTCCCATAATTGCAATCTTGTATGTTTTTGTATGTCGCTTTAGTATTTTGCCTTTAAACTTGAGGGTCTACCTAGAACCTCCTTCTTATAGGAATATGAGTCCTAAATTCTTTTGGAACTGATAGGAAGGGACGAGTAACAACATGCAATAAGAGTCGAGAATACCCTTCGCTTTAATTACCTTCATGGGGCGCGAAAGGGTAGATATGGATATGATGACCGGTGCACTAATACCACATGTATCCTCTCCTTTGAGAAGTGTCATATCGGGTATTGCATTGATATGGTCCATATTACAAACAAACCTAGGACACTCCCTTTATATACATAAGCATGCTTAGATTATAACTCTTTTCAAAACTTTGCTTTTTATTAATCTTTTTTCAAACACTTGTGTAATTAAATTTAAATCCCCTCTTATTTGAGCCTCACTTATTTATTTTCTAATTGCACAAATTCACAAAAAACTATCTTGCCGGGAAACACACTAGTGGATCCTGAGGGGTACCTAACACCTTCCCCTTAGGATAATTTCAAGCCTTTACCCTATCTCTGGTTATCAAACGTAGTAATACATAAACTCTGTAGGTGCCCTAACGCACCTTAAAAATCGTTAGATGGCGACTCTTCAAAAACGCAATACCCAATTCCCAAAAAGGAAATGAGTCATCACACCTTAAAGAATGTCAAAACCATGACACCTCTCCACAGAGGGAAAAAGGGGGCGCGACAGGCATTATAATTTTTTATAGTTCGTGAACTTCCCCTTTTCGAATGTAACGACTTGACCGATCGTTCTGAGCTTTTGCACTTTTCTCGCTAGTTCTTGGGCATGACTAGCCCCACATGATGTATTATGACTTATGTAAATTGTCGGTTTTTGATTTTTAGGGTAATCAGAATGAATTTGGAATAACTGTTCCCAGTTTGAAGCTTAAAATTTGGAAGGTTTGACAAAGATTTGACTTGTTAATAGATGACCTCGAATTGGAAATTTTATGATTTGGTTAGCTCCGTTAGGTAATTTGGGACTTAGGATCATGGTCGGAATGTGTTTTGGAGGTCCACGGAAGGTTTAGGCTTGAATTGGTGAAATTGAGATTTTGGTATTTTTTCGGTTGATAGGTGAGATTTTGATATAGTGGTCGGAATGGAATTACGGAAGCTGGAATAGGTCTGTTGTGTCATATGTGACGTGTGTGTAAAATATCAAGTCATTTAGACGAGGTTTGGTAGACTTTTTGATCGAAATCAGAATTTGAAAGTTTTTGAAATTCTTAGGCTTGAATCTGATGCATTTTTGATGTTTTGATGTTGTTTTGACCGTTCCGAAGGTTGGAACAGGTTTGAACGATGTTATGGGATATGTTGGCATGTTTGGTTGAGGTCCCGAGGGCCTCAGGAGAGTTTCGGGTGGTCAATCGGACCATTTCATGTTGTGAAAAATTGCAGAATTTCTGCTGTTGGTGTTGCAGGTTTTTGACCTTTGCGTTCGCGTTGCATGTCCCACGTTCGCGAAGGGTTAAGGTGTGAGGCTGTGGAATTAGCCTTCTTGTTGACGAAGATGGTTCTGCGATCTTGAAGGTGTGTGGTCTATGGTCATCGTGTTCGCGAGTCTTATGTTGCGTTCGCATAGAGGAAGGAGGGGGGATAGCTGGGTCCCCAATGCTTTTGTTCTACGTGTTCGCGTAGTAGAGGTTGCGTTCATGACCTTTTAATTTGCTTTACTTCACATTCCTGAGAAGATTATCGCGTTCACGTAGAAGGAATTTTTGTCCTTAAAGCGGTGTGCATCGCGAACGCGGGGGATATGCCGCGTTCGCGATGAAGAAATGCCTGGGCAGTCATATTATATTTTGAAAATGAGGGTTTAAGTCCAATTTCACAAAAAGCATTGGAGAGCTCGGGAGAAGGTGGAATTTGAGGAGATTTTCAGTAGAGTTATTGGGGTAAGTATTCTTCACTCATATTTGGTTTAATTCCATGATTTGGTCTTGAATTTCATTAGTTAATTTGAGAAATTAGAGTGAAAATTTGGGAAAAGATGGAAGAAGGGTTTGAGATTTCTTTTGGGGATTTGAATGGGCAGTTGAGGTCGATTTTTGATGAATTTGATATGGGTAGACTTGTGAGTGAATGAGGATTTTATTGATATGATTTTTATCGGATTCCGAGATGTGGGCCCAGGGGCGGGGTTCGAGTAATTTTGGGATTTTGGATGTAAATTGGATATTTTTGAGTGGGCTTTGTTCCCTTAGCACATTTTAATGGTTATGTACATATTGTGGCTAGATTTGGAGCATCCGGAGGTCGATTCGTGCAGGCAAAGGCATCGCGGGCTAGAGTTTGGATTAGATCAAGGTGAGTAATGATTTTAAATGTTGTCCTGAGGGTATGAAACCCCGGATTGCACATCATTGTGCTATATTAAGGTGACACACATGCTAGATGACGAGCGTGGGGTCGTGCACTATTGGGGATTGTGACTTAGTCCATCCCGAATGATTGTTTTACTGCGTATTTGACTGAAAACTATTTGCTATCATCATATTTTGGGCTGAATGCCATATTTGGGCCGTGTGCCAACTATTTGAATCCTTAGGGGATTTTTACTGATATTTTCTCACTGTTTTGACTTTATACTTGAACTCAGTCATGCTATATTCTACTATTTCCATAACTCAGCCATGTTTACTCTGCTTTAACACATAAAATGATATTTTAAATGATATTTTGGGTTGAGCATCATGTTTTACTGTTGCCCTAGTGGCTTGTGAGATTTTGACTAGGTAAGGCTAAGAGCCTATGTTGTGAGGAAACAATGATTATGATTATGAGGCCGAGGGCCTGAGATTTATATGCCACGAGGTGGCTTGTTGATATGAGGCTGTTAGCCTATGTGATTATGCCACGAGATGGCTTGACATCGTGCTTGGGCTGTAAGGGGCTCCTAAAGGAGTTCGCACACCCCTAGTGTGCGCGAGTACCTATTGTGATATGAGATTTAACCTGAGGGGATGGTGATTGTTCTATGATATTGCCCGAGGGGCGGATTCTATTGATATTGTGCCCGAGGGGTGGCTTCTAATATGTTTATCTGTTCTAGCTGCTATGCATTTAATTGCATAACTATTGAAAAGACATTTCTAAAGAAGCTTAAACTGAACTAAAGTGACTTTACATATTTCCACTGTTTCATTGTTTTTACTGACTTTTACTGTTTCTTTATAGCCTGTTGACGTGCCTTTACATGATTTCTTATCGCTCAGTCTTCGTTTATTATTATTACTCACTTAGTCGGAATAATCACATTACTTCCTGCACCTTCTGTGTAGATCAGGGTATTTCTAAACTCGATAGTGGGTATTGGTTGATCAGAGGCAGAGTCATCAGAGTTTAGCGAGGTAGCTGCCCGATGTTTGCAGCACTGCTTTTCTCCGTCTTGATTTCATTAGATTGTATTTAGTAAATTTTCAGACTTTAGTTGTATTTAGACCTTAGTAGATGCTCGTGACTTGTGACACCTTGATGTCGGGCTGTATCTCTTCTTGCAATGTTAATTTAAACTTACATTATGCAATATCTGATTAATTACAAAGGCTTAAATTGACTTATTAATGTTATTGAAATGAATTTAGGAATTGTATCGGTTGGCCTTGTCTTCACGAGAGGCGCCATCACGACCACGTCCAATTTGGCGTCGTGACAAGCTGGTATCAGAGCCTAGGTTACATAGGTCGCACGAGTCATGAGCAGGTTTGGTAGAGTCTCATGGATCGGTATGGAGATGTCTGTACTTATCCTCAGGAGACTGCAGAACCTTTAGGAAAAACTTCACATTCTTGAACTCCTATCGTGCGCCCTTGATTCAGCTTGAATTGTAACTCCTTGAATTCCTTCCACGCATTCATATGCACACATGAGTGCTCAGTATCAGATCTGCATTGATGGCTTATGATTCCCTGGTCGAGGGGCTAGAGGTGATCTCTTTGTGTTGATGTTGGGCCAGTCTGGAGGACTTGAGGCCGGGTTTTAACCTATAGCTGGAGCACTGAGGTGTTGATTGTGTGAGCATGTGCTGTTTGATTTGTATTGCGAATAGTGTCCTTATTAGTGAGAGTCATGACTAGATAGCTGGGTGATGAGTATGATGTAACAGCAAGATGTATTCATATGATTTGGAAGAGATGAGAAGGGTTTACTGGAGGATAGAAGAACTATTAGGTGCTTGATTTCCATTTTGATTTGAGGTATAGCCCCGAGTTATGGGTGTGTGAAGAATCTTTTCATATTTTCTAGTTGGGAGAGCGAAGTGGATTTCACGTTGTGATATGAGTTCAGACTCAGGAAGATCAAGTGACTACGTAATGTCTATGACGGTGGAAGGGTATAAAGAGATGTTAGTTGAGGCGAAACAGGTAGGTTATCTCATGAGGATTGTTCTGAAGCTTGCGTAATCCTTATGTCGTTTGTTGGAAGATCTCTGTCATAAGGGAAATATATGTGTTGCAATTTGAATTTGGGTCGCCTAATAGAGTGGGTTTAACTGTTATGAGAGTGAATGCAAGGTTTGTAAAATATTTAAAATACCAGATGGTCTGTGTTTCATGAGCTTATGAAGGATTGAGTTTAAACTCACTATGGTATTATGGCAGCAATAGAGTATATGCGTTATGAGTTATTGTGTGTGTTTTGATCTATGGCTTCGAGCCAAGTGGGAGAGTTAGCTATTGATTAGTTGGTTGCACGATTATGTGCTATGTTGGTTCCAGTTTGAGGCGTACGGTTGAATCAGCTATGGCTTACAGAGATGGAGATCGAGGATGGCTCGAGTAAAGGAAATTTTTGACAAAGGTTATGTTATGCTTCATAGGTGTATGAGAATCATGGAATGTCTTGAGTGGTTATTGATAAAGGATGCTCGGTGCATAGGGCAGGAAGTTGCTTGGTTGCATTAAGGTGGGGTAACATTCTGTGGTGTCAGAGTGCTAATAAGACACAGTTTGTTTGGTTCATTTGATCAGGCTAATTGCATTTTGAGTAGAGTGGATGACTCTAGAGCATGGTTCTAATATGTTCAAGATTTTACATGTAATAATTGGAGATTTTCAAGTTGTATTTTGGCTAGAAACTGAGGTTTGCATTAGAGGGTGTCAAGACTTGTGTCATTTCTATATCTCTATGAATTCTATACATCAGCATCAGGAAGGTAAAGGTAACAGATTTAGATTCATAGGAAGTCTCTTCAGAATAAATTATTTTGAATGTGGAGCTTTTGGGATATTTGAGAGGTAGTCAGCGGCTTATGAGGCTTAGGCGGTGGGGTTTATATGCTTGGGTCTCGTGTGGTGAGTTGGGGATAAGGAATTATTGTGTTATAGCAAGAAGAAGTGTCAAGTTGGAGGTAGGTCAGAAGGAACTTGGATATATGGGATAGCTTGGTAGTAGGCCGGATCAGCATGATAAGGACATGATTAGTTCCTTGGATGCTTACAAGGTAATGAGTTTCTGCAGGTGTTTTGCGGCTGTTCTCTTGGTTTTTAGTAGCATGCATAGCTTGGTTGAGTTAAAAGGATTCAGTCCTAACAGTTTAGTTTTGTGCAAATGGAATTCAGAGCGTTCTTGATGGTATCTACCACAGTTAGAGATGTGTATTTTCTACAAGTGCGAGGAGCATTGGTTGTGCATTGATTTTCTTCTAGATGTGATCAATGGAAGGTTCTTGACTAGTTGAGAACGTAGCTGTGTGTGGCCCGGAAGGGATATGAAGTTCTCATGATTATGTTAGGAGGGTATAGTATATGTGGTATGTAGTGTAGGATCGATATTGGCATGTGTAAGGTCACGGTTCAATTTTGAAAGGAAGGTCACAAATTCTTGGGCAACACGGGCAGCTTCAGATGATTAAGGAAATGGTATTACTAATTAGGGTGATTTGACGAGGGTATATGGTTTCAGAAAAAGGCAATGTGATTAAGTTGATGGTACTTCAGTAGTATTGCGACACTCTCTTGTTGGATCGACTACTGATATTCGAGATTGCTTGGTGGTACAGAAGAATTATGAGAGTACCTCTCATTTAATGATTGGGTATTAGAGGTGTGTTATATATTCGGACGACGGAATTGGGATTGGATATAGAGATTCGTGTGCTACATGGAGTTGGAGACTGGGAGTTCTCATATTCAGGTTATGTTGTGGTTGTGGGTCACGTGTATCGGCACTGTATAGTGACAATTGGAGTTTGGAGTCCCAAGTGGATCTTTTGCTGCTTGATATGTTAGATTTTGATGTAATATTGGGTATAGACTGGTTGTCTTTGTGTTGTATTATTCTAGACTATTGCACTAAGGCGACGATGTTGGCTATGCCGGGAATGCCACAGATGGAGTGGCGAGGTTCGATGGATTATGTCCCCAGTAGGGTGGTGTCCTTTTTGAAGACCCAACGGATGGCTAGGAAGGGTTGTCTATCTTATTTGTCCTTCATGATGGATGTCAGTGCAGAAACTCCCACTATTGGTTTAGTTCTAGTGATGAGGGACTTTTTCGGATGTGTTACCTACTGCCGGGCAAGTCGCCGGATAGGGTTGTTGATTTCAGTGTTGATTTGGTGCTGGGCACCGTATCGTGTGGCACCGACGGAGTTATAGGAGTTGAAGGAGTAGCTTTAGGAACTCCTTGATAAGGGGTTCATTAGTAGACCTATATGGATGTGTGTTCTGCATCAAGATGGCTTTGTTGACTCGAGTTGCTTTGGGTGAGGGATGTGTTAATTCGGTTGTTAAGGAGCTATTAGTGTTTTGAGTTGATCTATGAGTTAATTTTCTGTGTTGCGAGGCGTTATGATTTGTTGGTTATAGGAACACATGGTGTGGTTCCATTGGGGTTTCATAGTGGAAGTCGAGCGGGAAGAGTACAGGGTATTGCTCGATGGATGATGTATCAGTTATGTCCTTTTGGATTTGTGTAATGTCATTTTAATTGCTTCGCAGTGATAATGATGATTGCTTTGGTTTAGACATCATATTGCGCATGGTTGTCAATTTTGAGCATAGTGACTTAAGGTGTTTCATGTGGACCAGTGTTTAGACGAGGTCGCGCCTTGAAGCGAAGCTATGTGGAGGTATGATTCTACAGGTTTGATTTGTGTGTTATGTTTCTATGATGTGTGATGGGTTCTCAGCATTGTGTGTGGTGGTACTAGTGAGCTTGCGGTACAACTCTATCATTTGAGTCATGTTTTATGATTGAGTACATTCAGATTGTTGTTTATTGGTGCACGGATTGCACGAGTGGTGGCTTTAGATCATATTGACGTGTCATGTCACCGGAGTAGTTGTGTTAGAATTAGATGAGATTGTTGGTATCTATAATGTACACAAATAGATTCAGTTTCAGCGTATTGGAAGGATAATATCGAAGGTCGATTCAAAAATTTGCTATGGTCCTTGCCGAAGGAGAAGTGGCTTCATGAATGGTTGATCCGAGAAATGGTTATGGCTTACTGCATGTTTTATTTATCATTGGCAGTATATGAAGGTGTTGTAATGAGACTTTAGTTGATAAAAGTTTTACTATTGGTATTTGGTCGTTGTGTGTAGCTGCTGTGATTAGCAGTTATCGTTACAATTGTTTGAGTTATGTGGTATATCATGTAATTACACCTGAGGTTGCAGGTATGGGTTGTTACAACTTGTTCGGGCTTATTCAGAGTATAGATGTGAGATTTTGATCTTGTGGATGATTTCAGGAGTGGAAATGTCGTTCTAAAGTTTATGGGCTAGGTTGGATTGTGAAATTTCAGCTGCGTTATGTTATCGAGCCTATATGAGATAGGGTGACGCGGGATCACCCTTGGGTCTGTGTAAGGTAAGGTTATTTAGCAATTGGTTGGCTTTTGGAACAACTCTGGGCATGTTCGAGGATGAACGTAAGTTTAAGTGTGGGATGATGTAACGACCTGACCGGTCGTTCTGAGTTTTTGCACTTTGCTCGCCAGTTCTTGGGCATGACTAGCCCCGCGTGATGTATTAAGACTTATGTAAATCATCGGGTTTTAGTTTTCAGGATAATGGGAATTAATTTGGAAGAACAATTCCCAGTTTGAAGCTTAATATTTTGAAGGTTTGACCAAGATATGACTTGTTAATAGATGACCTCGGATTGGAATGATTTGGTTAGCTCCGTTAGGTGATTTGGGATTTAGGAGCATGGTCGGAATGTGTTTTGGAGGTCCGTGGAAGGTTTAGTCTTGAATTAGCGAAATAGAGATTCTGGCATTTTTTGGTTGATAGGTGAGATTTTGATATAGGGGTCGGAATGGAATTCCGGAAGTTGGAATGTTTGGTGGAGGTCCCGAGGGCATCGCTTGAGTTTCGGGTGGTCAATAAGACCATTTCATGTTGTGAAAAATTGCAGAATTTCTACTGTTGGTGTTGCAGGTTTTTGACCTTCGCGTTCGCGATGCATGTGCCGCGTTTGCGAAGGGTTAAGGTGTGAGGCTGTGGACTTGGCCTTCGCGTTCGCGAAGATGGTTCCGCGATCGCGAAGGTGTGTGGTCTAGGTGTGAGCACGTGATTTTTGCCCTAAGCAAATTATTCCCAAAAAAAATCAAGCAAAATGATTTTTCTTCATTTTTACAATTTTTGTGCATTTTGGTGTCATTTTCTGATAATTGCTGCATTTTATTTGTGCATGTTAATTCATATAAAATACATCAAAATATGCATTTGCATTTAGGATTTAATTTCATACTTTAGTATTAATTAGGGATTAATTTGTTTTAGAATAGGATATGGAGAAAATGACAAAAATAGTTCACTTTTGGCATTTTTATTGTTTTAATTGTGAAACTGTCACAAAGAGTCATTAAGCAAATTTTAGGCATTAATTGGTTTTAGTTTAATTGTTAGTTTAATTTTGCATCTTTGTAAAAATTAGAAAAAATAAATACAAAATTACAAAAATGAAAAAAAAAATTAAAAAGAAAATAAAAATACAAAGGAAGTGGCTTTAATTAAAGGCCAAATTTGGACCACTTTTGCACCTAATCCGCTGGCCCAAACACCTATACAGTCCAGCCCAAAATCATTTTTCACCCGATCCATTGTTCCTTAACTAAACGACGCCGTTTGGCGTCGTTAGATCTCAGCCATCGAAGCCCTTTAATCCAACGGTCACAAGCTACTCTTGTGATTGGAATATAACTGTCCAAACTCCTTCAGAAACCCTAGAGAAAAGTACCCCCACCTCGTACCCTGTCCCTCTCCGCCTCCACCATTGTTCTTCGCCGTAATCCTCGCCGGAGGGAAACGCTACCTACGCCAATGGCCACCAGAGAAACACCGTAGGTTCCCCATGAACTCCTCTTTCCAACCCCCATAATGTTTTCCGTCGAATATTCCCTAAGCTCGTCGAATCTACAATTGAAGTTTTTCGGCCAAGTCACAAGTTGGCCCAAATGAACCCAAAAACATACCAGGCAACCGTCTTCCTTCCCTCATCGCTATTTCACACCTAGAACCCCTCGAATCCAAGCAGAAGGCCCTAAAATGCGGGTCTAGAGTTTTGGGAATTGAACCAGTTTCGAGGAGATTCTTCAAGGTCGAGTGCTTTCTGTAGTAAGTATTCTGTAGCTCTACGATTCTCTTAGTTAATTCCTCTGTTGCTTCTCTTTCATCTGTCTTAATCATTGAGGTCTCTTTGCATGTTAAGTTTTGTTTGATTTGATTCATGTGTAATTCAATTTCCAGACATTCTAATTGTTAGTTTAATTTCGATAGAGTTTCGTCTTGTTATTGTTAGCAAATTCTGAGTCAAGGTCTTTTCTTCTTAATTCAAAGATTCAATAGAGTTTCTTCTCGTTACTGTTCCCAGCCCGCCTTGAAATTGTTCAATTCTTGTTTATTTGAATTAATGATTTTGTTAGTTTAAGTTTAGTTTAATTGAGTTTCAGTCTTCATTTGCAGTTTGATTAGATTTAAAGGTATGGATATAGCTGAGTGATCATTTGTTAATTAACTATAGTTAAATTTCAGCTAGGATGAGGGGTTGGGATCAGTTAACTCTAGTCTGTAAATTTTATACTAGTGGAAGGGCATTTTAGGCATAGAAAAGGGTAGTTTCTTTAGGATTAGCAATTCCAAAGTAAGGGTAAGGGTAGTGTAGGTATTTTGTGGGTAGAAGAGCATCCTAGGGCCGTCTAGAATGGTACTTTAGTGTAGGTTTCAGCAAATTAAGGGCATTTGCTTGAGTAACAAGTTAGAAATAAGGTGATCAAAGTGAAAGGGGGGGGGGGGACTAAAAAAGAAACCCAAAATTCTGATTTTTCACTCTTGTGTTGTCTATAAAAGAGATTTGATTTGCCCTGTTAGGGGTTGGGGTTTTGAGGGGAGTCAACTATTTTTCAATTCAAAAACAATTACCTTTCATTAGTTTATTTCCCGATCTGAAGTTGTAGTTTGATTTTTTTTTAAAAAAACAAAAACAATAGAAATCTAATAGAAAAACTCAAAAAAGGGTTACTGTTCCATTAGTAGTCCAAAGTCTGTTAATTGCATCTACTGATTTCGACTAGTTTTTGGGTCCAATTGAGTTGGATTTTGGTTGAGTTTGGATTTGAATGCACGTGTCGGTTGTTATCTGAGTATTTCTCAAATCAAGTTGGTTTGACTGAGTGTTTTCTGGAGCAAAATTTACTCCTCTTCGTGGTTTTTGCTTTACGTGTTTTCTGTCAACATCTATTGATAATTTTGAGCTTGAATCTCCTGTCACTGCTGTTTGTTGTGCAAAATTGCTCTTCAGTGAAGCTAAACCTCTCCTTCTTCTATTATAACTCACTTCCAGGTACACATTCTCAATTCAATGTGATGTACATCCTCCATGCTAAGAGTTGAAATGAAGAACGCTGTTTGTGACATACTTGGCTGTTTATTTTGTTTTGATTTCATTTTTAGAAGAACTGTTAAGTATGTTTTATTCCATGGAGCTGTATTTGGAATGTATGAAGTAGTGTTCTCTGTCACTCTCATAAACCTGTCGATTCTCTGTTAGGTTAATGAAATAGTATTTCAGTTGTAGGTGATTTCCTGTTAGTTGTTAACCATTAGGTCAATGGAATAATTGAGCTGGACTATTAAGCCATTGAAGACCTTCATATTTAGATCTCACAGTTAGTAATTTGTGTTAACTCGTGTTAGTTCATAGTGTTAGAATATTATATTTTGGATTCTGCTCAATTCGAATTAGATTAAGTTGGATTGGTTAATCTTTACAGCATTAATACAATTTTAAATAAGTTAGGTCATTACTGTTGGCACTCAGGATCTGCTGGGTTCATTAATAAATGGTGTGAGTCTTCACTAAAAATTCAGGTTGTAATATGCTTAGCCTTTCACCTTTAGTAGTTCTCGCAATGAATCAGTAACCAAAGAGTCAAGGTGGTTTTAGCTTCAAACCATGCCTTACTCGTTCGAATGTGCTGGGTTGGATTTAGTTGAATTAGTGTGTCCAAATGTGATATGTCAGTCCAGGGAATCGATCCTTTGGCCCTAAAGGAAGTTTTCTCCAACGTTGTTCAGATTGGACTTGCCTCAGGCCCATTTCTGTGACTGTTACAAGGTCTGGTCCAACGTGCATATTGGGTTGTTAGACCCAAGTGTGCAACAACACTTTGATTTGTTAGTATGCATGGAGCGATTGAAGTGTTTTTATTTTAAAGCAAATTAATTAAAGTTTTCTTTTCCTTTTATTTTAGAGACAAACTAAGTAGAGAAATATAGTTACTTTAGGCTGACTTTAAAATAAAATGAGACTAGCCTCTCTAAATAAAATATAAAATGCAGGGCCCTCAATAAACACTATAAAAATGCTTAGAATTCGGGAGGGTCGTTTAGCGAATTTCACGGTTTTCCCCAAATAATATTGCGCTAGACTCTTTAGGCACGATTTAATTAAATTACTCTCTTAAACTCGGGTGCGCATTGATGCGACCCAAATCCAAATCTCAACAGAGTCAAAATGTGTTAACAACCATGGGTGCATTGATTGCGATGTGGTTTGAGACACATTTTCACGACGTTGCAATTATTTTAAAATAATGATAAAAGCGGTTTATAAATAAAAGGCACATGGACTAGGATGTATCAAAATCAGATAAAATCAATACAACAGTTAAGCGACCGTGCTAGAACCACGGAACTCGGGAATTCCTAACACCTTCTCCCAGGTTAATAGAATTCCTTACTCGGATTTCTGGTTCGCGAATTGTAACAGAGTCATATTTTTCCTCGGTTCGGGATTCAACCAGTGACTTGGGACACCATTAATTTCCCAAGTGGCGACTCTGAATCTCTTAATAATAAATCTCGTTCCGATTGTCCTTTAATTTGAAAAACTCCTGTACGCCCTTGCGGGGTACATGTAAAAATGAGGTGTGACAGCTCTGGCGACTCTGCTGGGGACACGAACCCAGAATCTTTGGTTCAGGGTTCAGAATTCGTGCTTAGATAAATTGTTGTATTTGGTTATATCTGATTTTCCTACACGTTTTGTGCTAAATATGTTAAATGTTACCGCTTTGATATCATTTGAACTGTATATAAACTGTGTCGACACCCTTCTCACTTCACCTCCGGGGATGTGCTTACTGGTTGAGACTCCCTATTCTGTTAGTGTCATACCGTGAAATAAAAAAGAGGCTCGGATAAGTTTCAAAGCCGGACGATCTCGCGGGTCCTCGGTACACTGCCCCCTCCTCGACTCGAATTGTCCTCTCGAGTGCACTGTTTAGAACACATACCCAGGTTTTGAACCTAGAAGAACTTGACTTCATGCCGGATCTCTAGTAGGAACGCTTAATTGTATCATGCTGCATTTGACTTAGGGGACTCAACACAGGGGTTGAGTCCGTCTAGGGATAGCAACCTGAAATGAAAAGACCATCCTGATGCATCCTACTTGTTCTGTACATATATTTGTTCCGAACCGGTATGTTGACCAGTTTTTGAATCTTGAGAATGTTGGAAAATTGAGAAAAAAAAGGAAAAGAGAAATGCAGTAAAAATAATCGTCGAAAATGGGATGAGCACAAACGGGTGTCTTTCATGATAACCTTTTTAGGCCTCCTAGTGTTCCTAAGGGAAGACGAGAATATTGATATAAAAATATCCGGGGTCGTCAGTACCTTACTTGCTCAAAATGAAAGCACTCTTGCACCTATGATCGTGTCTGCCATTTTCCGGGCTCTCACTACCTGTAGAGCCGGAGGCAACTTTTTTGAGGGGTGTAATGTGTTGCTACAAATATGGATGACCGAGCATCTATGTTACCGTTCCCCGCTCTTGAGCTATGGTTTGTCTGACAAGGCATGTATAGGAGAGTTTTGCACAAGGATTGACGGGGTTAGACTGCCTACAGGAGTAACAACATGGATATCATACTTTCGTATTCTCACGGACAGTCAGATACAGTGGACGTTGGGATGGTTGCCTATTGAAGAAATCATATACATGCCAACAACTAGGTCGCATTTTCTTTTGATGGGCCTTAAGAGCATCCAGCCTTATGCTCCCTGTCGAGTTCTGAGACAACTCGGGAGATGCCAAACCATGCCACGGGAGGAAGATCTTAGTGTTCAAGTAATTGAGATCGGCCCGGACGGACAGTTTCCCGAAGCGAAAGTCCGCGAGATTTGGAATGAATGTCAATACCTACAAGTAGATACTTGTGTGCAGGATCAGGCCAAAGGAGAAATGTTGCCAGAATACACCGCATGGTACAGAAGAGAACTTGAGCATCAGAGGCCAGCGAAAATACCCCACATCCAGGACTTCACTGAATCATCACAAGAACAATGGGGTTGGCTAGCAAAAGAAGAAGGCTATCAGGCCGAAATCAGCAAGTTAAAACAACATATCGGAGCTCTAAAATTTGAGAACAATATGCAAGTTGCTACTGATCAGGGAGAAAAGAACAGGTTGGCCCAAGAAAATGAGGCGCTTAGGGCCCAAATCCAGCAAATGAGGATAATTGCCAAAAATCAACAAAGGAGCCGGTCAGACGAGCGGTTGATAAAAGGGCTGAAAAGGGAAATTGGTGAGTGTCGGGATGAGTTGAAAAAATCCGAAGGCACCATAGCGGGACTCCGGGCACAGTGGGTAAAAATAACAGAAGAACGCACCCATTGCATGCAACAATTAAAGAAGGATTATGAAAAGACCATTGCTAGTCTGAAAAGAAAAGTGGTCACCCTTGAGGATAAGGCAGCTAGGCAAGCTAAAGCTTTTGAGACCGAAAGTGGGCACTGCTATGATTTACTAGCCCGGATGGAAGTAGAAATACAGCAGCTGCAGGATCAGCATCTTCAGGATTCTCATGTGTTGGAGGCTCGCAATAATCAAGTAAGGCGATTGCTTATAGAAAAGGGTCGAACAAGAGACATGATTGAGGCTATTGCCCACGCCATCCTCAGGAGATGTCGGGCATGTGATGACATGACCCGCACTACCTTTTTTCGGCAGTAATAATTTATGTCAAGCGAACCATGTATGAGCTAGAGCAACTTGAAAGGGATTTGGCACCTAAGCCCGCGACGAGGCCGAACGATGCCCCGCGGGCACCCACTTTTGAAGCACTAATGTATTCATAGATCGAGTCTATATTTTCCATTTTAGAGGTTGTTGCTTGTCAGTCTATTTTCTTTTTGCGTCCAAGTATGCTAGTATGTTCAGAGTTTGTATTTGAGTTTAGTTGGAGTCCGTTATTTTCCATTTCAAAATGTTTAATTGTAATAGAATGTCGTGATAATGAAAATCTGAAAATTCCCACAAATTTGTTCATTTATTTTTGTACTTATTTTCACGAACTATGTCTGGTCTGATTCGTGCGGGGTCACGATATGTAGTAAATCTCCATAGGATTCGACTGCAAACAAATGAAGAGGGAAAGAAAGAAGAAAAACAAGAGGGGTGGAAAAGGATAATGAAAGAAAAGAGCGGAAAAACAAGAAAGGAATAGAATGCGGAAAGAAAAGATGAAAGAGAAGAGAAAGAAAAAGAATAAGGGAAAAGAAAAGAGAAAAATTTTGCACTTAGAAATAAGGAAAATGCCGGGATGACGCATGCGGTTGAACAAATGCATAATAGAAATGGTTAATTGTATAGGTGCATTCATGCCCAATGTGCGGTTATCTAATCCATTGAAACCTAATCGCTAACGAAATTGTTGTCAACATGTGTAAGTTCTGGCAACTCACCCGTACAACACCCGGTCGAAAGATAAAGTAAACATGACAGGACAGGATTCGGATACCAGTATTATGGACCCTTCAAATGAAGTTGAGGTGACAGATGTGGGTGCTATGAAAGAAGAGATGCGGAAATTGAAAGCGCAAATGGCTGAAATGCATCGGGCATGGTCTCAGGGGCACCCGACACCACTATACCCCGCTAATTCATCTTACATCCCACCTCTAGCTCAGGATTAGGAGCCTACTACTCCCCATGCATCTTCATCCTTTCCCTATCACACCCAGGGATATGGTACTACTTCATATGCTTCTCTAGCTTCACCACCCAAACAGAACCCTCCCCCATCCATGGTTCTAGTCTGTGTGGCACCTCCCCCAGCCCCATTACATAGATCGTCTAGTGAGCCGCTATTCTAAGATCACGACACCCAATATTACCCTCCCGAACCCACTTTTAAAGCGCTTGAGCCATATACCTATACACCCCATTTTGAGATCCCGGGAGAAGTTGAGAAACCGGTTAAGAATGTGGAACAGAAGGAAGTGATTTGTAAAGTCAAAAGCTTGGAGCAATTATTCCGGAACATGCATGGTTTAGGCAACCAAGTCAGTGTTGCATACAAAGATTTGTGCCCTTTCCTGGATGTCCAGTTGCCCGCAGGTTTCAAAATGCCCAAGTTTGATTTGTACGAGGGACATGGTGACCTGGTGGCCCACCTCCAAGGTTTCTGCAGTAAAATGAGAGGAGATGGGGGGAGGATGAATTGTTGATAGCCTATTTCGGTCAAAGTTTGAGCGGGTCCGCATTGTAATGGTACACGAGACAGGACCCCGACCGATGGTATACATGGGATGATTTGGCACAATCGTTCATTGGCCATTTTTAGTATAACCTTGAGATAGTCCCCGGTCGTCTGTCATTGTTGAAGTTGGAGAAGAAGCCCACGGAGAGTTTTAGAGAATTTTGTTTCCACTGGAGGGAACAGGCAGCAAGAGTTGATCCTCCGATGAGGGAGAGTGAGATGGTAGACTATTTCTTGCAGACGTTGGAGCCGACCTATTTTGGTGATCTGGTGACATCCGTTGGAAAATCATTCAATGAAGTGGTAAAAATGGGAGCCATGATTGAAGAGGGATTGAAGTCTAACAAAATCTTGAGTTATTCAGCATTGAAAGCAACTACCCAGGCTATCCAAAGCGGTACTGGTGGTGTACTCGGAAATAAGAAGAAGGAAGAAGTTGCCATAGTTGAAACTAGTACTTGGTCTAGGCCCAACAACCCTCCGCCCTACTACAACCAACCCAGACCCCACCACCCAAATTACCAGTATACCCTATATGGCCCACCACAACATTACTATCCACCACCAGAACCACACTTTTCTATCCACCACGCCCAGCGCACTCGCAATGGCATGCACCGGCTCCCCAAAACACATATCCATCCCCACAAAACACCTATCCACCTCCCAGGACAAATAGACCAGGAGCCAACTTCCGCCCAAACCAAGCTATTAGAAGTAAGAAGGCCCCAAACAGAAAATAGTTACTCCACTGGGAGAATCTTACACCACTCTCTTCCATAGATTGAAACAGTTGGAAATGTTGACCCCAATTGAGCCCAAAGCACCAAACCCCCCTCCAAGAAACCTGGACTATTCTGTTAGCTGCGAGTATTGCTTAGGGATGCCGAGGCACGATACTAAAAAATGTTGGAAATTGAAAAATGCGGTACAATAACTCATTGATAATTGATGTATTGAAGTACAGGCTTCGGAGGCTCCAAACATCAATCAAAACCCGTTACCAGCACATTATGAAGCCAATATGATCGAATTGATACATAAGGGGACAGAGCCTAAAAAACCCTCGCAGACGGTCATGGTGATCCGTTCTATGGAAGCCAAGGTCAAAGAAAAGACAGTTAGCGCGAGGCCAGCGGTTCAGCTAAAAGCGATAAAAGATAAGCCAGTGTTGGTAATGGGAAAAGGACCATTTGTTGCTGCAAAGAAGCCAGAGCCAGTCAAGTTAGTGGTACCAGGGTCATCATCTGCACCCATGGTTGTTGTGAAAGGGGTACATAGAATCAGTTGTCACAAAGCCGGTAGTCCAATTACCCGTGGCTGATAGCAAAGCCGTGCTGTGGAAATATGACAAGGTAGTGGTGACATACAAAGGAAAGGAAATTGAGGAAGAGAGTTGTGAATCACATGGATTAACTCGGTCGGGACATTGTTTTGCTCCCGAAGAGTTGAGAAAAGCTAGGGGCGCTAAAGACAATCCAGTGCTAGTCAAGAAGGTTGTGACGGAAAAAGAGGTAGAGGAATTTCTGAAAAAGATGAAAGTGCAGGATTATTCCATTGTTGAACAATTGAGAAAAACACCGGCCTTGATCTCGTTGTTGTCATTATTGATCCATTCTGACGAGCATTGCCGAGCTTTGATGAAGATATTGAATGAAGCTCATGTGCCCAACAAAATTTCAGTAAACCATGTGGAGATAATTGCCAACAAGATCTTTGAGGTAAACAGGGTAACATTTTCTGATGATGAATTGCCTGTGGAAGGCACAGAACACAATATAGCTCTCTACTTGACGGTCAAGTGTGGAGATTCAATGGTTACTCGGGTGTTGATCGATAACGGGTCAAGTGCTAATATTTGTACGTTGTCCACATTGAACAAGTTGAAGATTGATGATGATAGAATCTGCAAAAATAGTATTTGTGTTCGAGGGTTTGACGGAGGGGGAACAGACACAGTGGGGGATAATATACTTGAATAGTCGAGTTCACTATGGAATTTCAGGTGTTTGATGTTGCAGTGTCCTACAATCTTTTGTTGGGTCAACCATGGATCCACGCAGCCAAAGCAGTGCCTTCCACACTGCACCAAATGGTCAAGTTCGAGTGGGACAGAAAAGAAATCGTGTTACATGGGGAAGATCCCACATGCTCCGTGAATGATGCCATTGTGCCCTTTATAGAAACTGAAGATGATAAGGGACCTTGGGTTTATCAGGTCTTCGACACGATCCCGGTGAACAGAGTGCCTGAGGGTAAAAGCATTCCATGTCCCAGGGTGGCAGCTGCGACAATCATGGTAGTATCAGAAATGTTGAGTAAAGGGTTCGTGCCAGGAAAAGGTCGGGGGCCTGAGCTTCAGGGCATTGTTCAACCTGTTTCTCTGCCCAAAAACCTGGACACCTTCAGACTGGGGTTCAAGCCAACAACAGCAGATGTTAGAAGAGCTCGTAAATTGAAAAAGAAAGCTTGGGTTCTTCCCAAACCGATTCCACGCTTGTCTAGGTCCTTCGTCAGGCCGGGTGTCAAGAAGCAGTCATTGGCAAAGGTGTCGGGTCCATTGATTGGTGCAGAGGGGAACTTGGATAAGGTGTTCGAGAGGGTATTTGCTGAAGTGAACATGGTTGAGGCCGGGGAAGGGTCAAGCAAAGCAGATCTACAGTACATCGGACCATATGCTAATGTCAACAATTGGGAAGCTACTCCTCTTCCAATTCGGAGGGAGTCATGGTAGTGGGTTTTGTTTTCCTTTAGTTCACCTAGATTATTCCAGGGTTTGTAATTCAGTTGCTATGTTCCGTCCGTTGGATGAGTTAAAACCCTGTTATCTTTACATTCAATGAAAAGCAATTTTTCTTCTTTCTTCATTCCTAACTTTGTTTCCATTTTTCTTTTCTTTTTTTGTACAGTTCTTTTTATGCTGATATCAATGACTTGACATGCATGAGGAATCTTCGGCCCAGTTTTAAAAGCAAATCTAACTCAGAAATAATAATGCAAAAATCGAGTGTGATGATGAGGTGGAATGTGACGATGATGTGGCCTATGAGGAAATTAGTAAAGAATTAAGTCACTTTGAAGGAAAACCCAAACCTAACCTAAGTGACAAAGAAGCAGTTAATCTAGGGGACCAAGATATTGTTCGCAAAACTAAAATAAGTGTTTATCTGGAGCCACGACTCAAGGAGGATATAATCAAAGAATTGTTCGAATACAAGGATGTTTTTGTGTGGTCGTATGATGATATGCCAGGTCTAGGTACTGATTTAGTGGTTCACAAACTGCCCACTGATCCATCACTCCCTCATGTCTAGCAGAAGTTGAGAAAGTTCAAAACGGACATACGTGTGAAGATCAAAGAAGGAATTACCAAGTAATTTGATGCAAAGGTCATTCGGGTTACACGGTATCCCACTTGGTTAGCTAATGTTGTGCCTTTGCCGAAGAAAGATGGCAAGACCAGGGTGTGTGTCGATTATCGAGATCTTAACAAGGCGAGTCCAAAAGACAATTTCCCACTGCCCAACATCCATATACTAATTGATAATTGTGCCAAACATGATATTGGTTCTTTTGTGGATTGTTACGCGGGTTATCATCAAATTCTAATGTACGAGGAAGATGCAGAAAAGACGGCATTCATCACACCGTGGGGAACGTACTGTTATCGGGTCATGCCGTTCGGTTTGAAAAACATTGGGGCAACTTATATAAGGGCCATGACAACAATATTCCATGATATGATACATAAGGAAATCAAGGTGTATGTGGGTGATGTGATCGTGAAGTCTAGACAGCAGTCCAACCATGTCAGAGATTTGAGAAAGTTCTTTCAAAGGCTTCGCAGGTACAATCTTAAGCTCAATCCTACAAAGTGTGCTTTCGGAGTGCCATCTAGGAAGTTGTCGGGGTTTATAGTCAGTCGTCGAGGCATTGAGATAGACCCGTCAAAGATCAAAGCTATTCAGGGATTGCCGCCTCCAATAAACAAAACTGAGGTGATGAGTTTGTTGGGAAGATTGAATTATATCAGTAGGTTCATCGTTCAGCTCACGACAACTTGTGATCCGATTTTCAAATTGTTGAAGAAAGACGCTGTAGTCAAATGGACTGATGAATTTCAGGAGGCTTCTGATAAGATAAAGCGGTATTTGTCAAACCCTCCCATGTTGGTCCCGCCAGAACCAGGGAGACCTTTGATTCTATATCTGATGGTTTTGGATAATTCATTCGGCTGTGTACTGGGGCAGCATGATGTTACGGGCAGAAAAGAGCAGGCTATCTACTATCTCAGCAAGAAGTTCACATCTTACGAGGTTAAGTATACTCATCTGGAGAGGACATGTTGCACCCTAACTTGGGTGGCACAGAATTTGAAACATTATTTGTCATCCTACAACACTTACCTCATATCTCGCTTGGACCCATTGAAGTATATTTTTCAGAAGCCTATGCCCACAGGGAGGCTTGCAAAGTGGCAGATCCTGCTTACAAAGTTTGACATTATCTATGTGACACGGACTACGATAAAAGCACATGCAGTAGCCGTTCATTTGGCTGAGAACCCCGTCGATGAAGATTAGGTAGCTATAGACTATTTTACCAAGTGGGTGGAGGCTAAAACTTTCAAGTCTGTAACCAAGAAAGTTGTGGTGCATTTTGTGCATTCGAACGTTATCTGTCGATTTGGGATACCGAAAGTGATCATTACAGACAATGGGGAAAACCTCAATAGTCATTTGATTAAGGAAACATGTGAGCAGTTCAAGATTACCCATAGGCATTCTACTCCATATCGCTATAAAGCAAATGGTGCGGTTGAGGCAGCTAATAAGAATATAAAGAAAATATTGCGAAAGATGGTGGAAGGTTCAAGACAGTGGCATGAAAAGTTGCCTATTGCATTGTTAGGGTATCGCACCACCGTTCGTACTTCGGTGGGAGTGACTCCTTATTCATTGGTGTATGGCACCGAGGTAGTAATACCTACAGAGGTGGAAATCCCATCTCTGTGAATCATCACAGAGGTTGAGATCGATGATGATGAATGGGTGAAAACCCGCCTCGAGTAGTTGAGTTTGATTGATGAGAAGAGATTGGCATCAGTGTGTCATGGTCAACTGTACCAGCAAAGAATGGCAAGAGCGTACAACAAGAAAGTGCGTCCGAGGAAGTTTGAAGTCGGACAGTTAGTGCTGAGACGTATTCTGCCTCATTGGGCTGAAGAAAAAGGAAAATTCGCCCCAAACTGGCAGGGGACATTTGTTATAACCAGAGTGTTGTCTAATGGTGCACTATATCTAACAGACATAGAAGGAAAATGTGTAGAAATGACAATCAATTATGATGCGGTCAAGAGATACTATGTATGATTCTTTATTCTGAATGTACTTGTTTGTATTTGGCACCTTTTAAAGATTGAAATGACGAAGGCGTTTTGTTCTGCTATCCAAACACTTTATCCATTGTTATCCCCTTTGAGCCTTAATTGTTTTCGTTCATACCCCTCTTTTTGAATCAGCGACATAATCAGGAAACGCAGGTGCCAGATATAAAAAAACAGAAAGAAAGAAGAGAAACATAACAATGTAGTCTCTATGGAGTGAACTACGTTTGACTTGATCCCGAAAGGGTATGTAGGTAGCCTTACTCTGAGGTTCAGTCATACCAAAATAAAAGTCCAAAAGTCCCCAAGCGAGAAAATGGGGCAGAAGTTGTGATTCGTTGTGAGAAATTGGATTCCAGAAGTTGTAGTTTTAACCCATTTTAAAATTGTTTTGAGCCTTTTATACCCTTTTTCTAACACATCCAAAAGCCTACATTACGGTCCAAAGAAAGACCTTCTGATCATTTTTTGAGAAATGCCAAGTCGAGCAGGAAAAGTTAATTCGCAACAGAGACAACTCTCTAGTTCAAGCAATAAAAACAAATGGTAAAAATGAGAGAGTCTTATTGGTGAAAACCCTCACGGGCACCGTAAGGAGACGGGAGCTGAGAGAAAAATAAAATGAGAGAGTCTTAATGGTGAAGACCCTCACGGGCACCTTAAGGCGAAAGTGAGTTGAGAAATGGCAAATTGAGGAAGGTCTGTTGGTGGAAACTGTTTCGTGACACCACAAGGCAAACAAGGTTAAGGTTTGGGTAAAGCAAACAAGTGATGGAAATTCTGGGCAATGAGGAGAGCTGGTTAGTTGAATCGGTTGGGTCGGTTAGTCCGAAATGCATGTCATGATCATTGGTGCCTGCTGTTCCAGTCAGATAAGTTTCTTTTCGTTTTTCCTTTTAACAGTCATCTGGTTTTGGATTCTTCTTATCCTCAACTCATAAATTATTGTATTTCATTGTCTTTTGGGGGTTTTTTTTTATCTAAAATGTTCCAATGTCAGTTATGTTCAAATCAAGGGAGAAAGGATTTCAAAGCCCACTACCAGCTTCCAGAAGTGGTAAAGCATAATGTGGTTAGAGTATGTCAACAACAATATGATATAAAGTGGAATATGGGAAGTCGCCGGAAGTTTCATCGGTGGAATATTTGGGAAATATTGCAGAAAATGTAAAGGTTCAGGCAAAAAGGGTCGGAAAAGTGAAACAACAGCATGGGTACAAAAGCTTTCAGGTTGTCAGGAATTGGGGAATTTGAAAGTCAATCAGAAAGTCAAGCGGTTCCGGGTCAGTTTGAGGAAGTCAAGCAATACAAAGCAAGGCAACGGAAGTACGATGCAGCAATAATGCCATCAACTAACCACCATTTTTAAACTAACAAAATTTTCGGTGATTGAAACAGGGGCAGAAAAATTGTTTGTTAGGAGGAATTCTCCGTGAGGGAAGAGCAAGTATTAATCAAGTTTAATCGCAAGTGTGGCATGGTTAAAATACAAGAAAATGAGGAGTAGCATAGAGAGATGTAAGTTGTTTCAGGTCTGGATTTTAGAGTAATTGTACAGTGTTGAATTGGGGAGCCTGCCCCTATAACAGAGGAATACATTTCAGTATGTAAATTTCAAAGCATGCAAGTTTTAGTTTTCAACCCTTGTTAGTATGTGGTAACAAGCCCTAGTTCCCCCAAACTGGGGCAGAAAGTTTTCTTTGTTTTGTCTACTTTTATGAAATCAGGAGCCCGCCTGGAGAATAGAGGTTGTTATATTTTAAGTTGTAATTGAGGTCAGGAGCCCGCTAGGAGAATGGAGGTTGTTAAATTTTAAGTTGTAGTTGAAGTCAGGAGTTCGCCTGGAGAATGGAGGTTGTTATATCTTAAGTTGTAGTTGAAGTCAGGAGTCCACCTGGAGAACAAAGACATACAATTCAAATTTTAAGCAATCAGGAGCCCACCTGAAGAACAGAGGAGTCTGCCTGGAGAACAGAGACATTCAATTTCAAAATTCAGCAGTCAGGAGCCCGCCTGAAGAACAGAGGAGCTCGCCTGGATAATAGAGGAATACATTCAAGTTCAATTTTATTCAAGTTCAGCAATTTGGAGAGAAGGAACAACATCGCAATCAGCAAGTTGAAGTAACAACAAGGGATTTCACCAAGAAACACAAGACAACGAGGCAACAGGAAAACACAAGACAACAAAGCAACAAGGAAGTACAAGAGCAAGTTTGAAGAATTTAGATAGGACTTTTGTAATTCATAGTTCATAAGCTTAGTCTAGCTTCTTTTATTTTGACATGGTGTAATAAGGGAGGTCAGCAAGCAGTAGCAGCAGCAAGTGCAGTGAAATCACAGCTCCTGGTAGTCCCAGCTACCAGACATTCTCGAACTACACTGACCTGATTCTTGTTTAGCCCAGGATATGTAGGCAACCTCTGAAGTAGGGTGCAGTCAAATTTTTCAAAAAATGCGTCACACGGAATATGTGAACGAGCAAAAATCCCTCATTTTCCCTCACTTGTCTTTGCACGAAAACACTTCGTGTCTCCGAGCAAAGAGGGGCAGCTGTGAGCACGGAATTTTTGCCCTAAGCAAATTATTCCAAAAAAAATTCAAGCAAAATGATTTTTCTTCATTTTTACAATTTTGTGCATTTTGGTGTCATTTTCTGATAATTGTTGCATTTTATTTGTGCATGTTAATTCATATAAAATACATAAAAATATGCATTTGCATTTAGGATTTAATTTCATACTTTAGTATTAATTAGGGATTAATTTGTTTTAGAATAGGATATGAAGAAAATGACAAAAATAGTTCACTTTTGGCATTTTTATTGTTTTAATTGTGAAACTGTCACAAATAGTCATTAAGCAAATTTTAGGCCTTAATTGGTTTTAGTTTAATTGTTAGTTTAATTTTGCATCTTTGTAAAAATTAGAAAAAATAAATACAAAATTACAAAAATGAAAATAAAAATTAAAAAGAAAATAAAAATACAAAGGAAGTGGCTTTAATTAAAGGCCAAATTTGGACCACTTTTGCACCTAATCCGCTGGCCCAAACACCTATACAGTCCAGCCCAAAATCATTTTTCACCCGATCCATTGTTCCTTAACCAAACGACGCCGTTTGGCGTCGTTAGATCTCAGCCATCGAAGCCCTTTAATCCAACGGTCACAAGCTACTCTTGTGATTGGAATATAACTGTCCAAAATCCTTCAGAAACCCTAGAGACAAGTACCCCCACCTCGTACCCTGTCCCTCTTCGCCTCCACCATTGTTCTTCGCCGGAATCCTCGCCGGAGGGAAACTCTACCTACGCCAATGGCCACCAGAGAAACACCGTAGGTTCCCCATGAACTCCTCTTTCCAAACCCCATAATGTTTTCCGTCGAATATTCCCTGAGCTCGTCAAATCTACAATTGAATTTTTTCGGCCAAGTCACAAGTTGGCCCAAATGAACCCAAAAACATACCAGGCAACCGTCTTCCTTCCCTCATCGCTATTTCACACCTAGAACCCCTCGAATCCAAGTAGAAGGCCCTAAATTGCAGGTCTAGAGTTTTGGAAATTGAACCAATTTCGAGGAGATTCTTCAAGGTCGAGTGCTTTCTGTAGTAAGTATTCTGTAGCTCTACGATTCTCTTAATTAATTCCTCTGTTGCTTATCTTTCATCTGTCTTAATCATTGAGGTCTCTTTGCATGTTAAGTTTTGTTTGATTTGATTCATGTGTAATTCAATTTCCAAACATTCTAATTGTTAGTTTAATTTCGATAGAGTTTCGTCTTGTTATTGTTAGCAAATTCTGAGTCAAGGTCTTTTCTTCTTAATTCAAAGATTCAATAGAGTTTCTTCTCGTTACTGTTCCCAGCTCGCCTTGAAATTGTTCGATTCTTGTTTATTTGAATTAATGATTCTATTAGTTTAAGTTTAGTTTAATTGAGTTTTAGTCTTCATTTGCAGTTTGATTAGATTTAAAGGTTTGGATATAGCTGAGTGATCATTTGTTAATTAACTATAGTTAAATTTCAGCTAGGATGAGGGGTTGGGATCAGTTAACTCTAGTCTGTAAATTTCAGACTAGTGGAAGGGTATTTTAGGCATAGAAAAGGGTAGTTTCTTTAGGATTAGTAATTTCAAAATAAGGGTAAGGGTAGTGTAGGTATTTTTTGGGTAGAAGAGCATCCTAGGGCCTTCTAGAATAGTACTTTAGTGTAGGTTTCATAAAATTAAGGGCTTTTGCTTGAGTAACAAGTTAGAAATAAGGGGATCAAAGTGAAAAGGGGGAGGGACTAAAAAAGAAACCCAAAATTCTGATTTTTCACTCTTGTGTTGTCTATAAAAGGGATTTGATTTGCCCTGTTAGGGGTTGGGGTTTTGGGGGGAGTCAACCATTTTTCGATTCAAAAACAATTACCTTTCATTAGTTTATTTCCCGATCTGAAGTAGTAGTTTGATTTCGAAAAAAAAAACAAAAACAATAGAAATCTAATAGAAAAACTCAAAAAGGGTTATTGTTCCATTAGTAGTCCAAAGTCTGTTAATTGCATCTACTGATTTCGACTAGTTTTTGGGTCCAATTGAGTTGGATTTTTGTTGAGTTTGGATTTGAATGCACGTGTTGGTTGTTAGCTGAGTATTTCTCAAATCAAGTTGGTTTGGCTGAGTGTTTTCTGGAGCAAAATTTACTTCTCTTCGTGGTTTTTGCTTTACGTGTTTTCTATCAACATCTATTGATAATTTTGATATTGAATCTCCTGTCACTGCTGTTTGTTGTGCTAAATAACTCTTCAGTGAAGCTAACCCTCTCCTTCTTCTATTGTAACTCACTTCCAGGTACACATTCTCAATTCAATGTGATGTAGATCATCCATGCTAAGAGTTGAAATGAAGAACGTTGTTTATGACATACTTGGCTGTTTATTTTGTTTTGATTTCAGTTTTAGAAGAACTGTTAAGTATGTTTTATTCCATAGAGCTGTATTTGGACTGTATGAAGTAGTTTTCTCTGTCACTCTCATAAACCTGTCGATTCTCTGTTAGGTTAATGAAATAGTATGTCAGTTGTAGGTGATTTCCTGTTAGTTGTTAACCATTAGGTCAATGGAATAATTGAGCTGGACTATTAAGCCATTGAAGACCTTCATATTTATATCTCACAGTTAGTAATTTGTGTTAACTCGTTTTAGTTTATAGTGTTAGAATATTATATTTTGGATTCTGCTCAATTCAAATTAGATTAAGTTGGATTGGTTAATCTTTATAGCATTAATATAGTTTTAAATAAGTTAGGTCATTTCTGTTGGCACTCAGGATCTGTTGGGTTCATTAATAAATGGTGTGAGTCTTCACTAAAAATTCATGTTGTAATATGCTTAGCCTTTCACCTTCAGTAGTTCTCGCAATGAATCAGTAACCAAAGAGTCAAGGTGGTTTTAGATTCAAACCATGCATTACTTGTTCGAATGTGCTGGGTTGGATTTAGTTAAATTTGTGTGTCCAAATGTGATATGTCAGTCCAGGGAATCGATCCTTTGGACCTAACGGAGGTTTGCTCCAACGTTGTTCAGATTGGGCTTGCCTTAGGCCCATTTCTGTGACTGTTACAAGGTCTGGTCCAATGTGCATATTGGGTTGTTAGACCCAAGTGTGCAACAACACTTTGATTTGTTAGTATGTATGCAGCGATTGAAGTGTTTTTATTTTAAAGCAAATTAATTAAAGTTTTCTTTTCCTTTTATTTTAGAGACAAACTAAGTAGAGAAATATAGTTACTTTAGGCTGACTTTAAAATAAAATGAGACTAGCCTCGCTAAATAAAATATAAAATGCAGGGCCCTCAATAAACACTAAATAAAAATGCTTAGAATTCGGGAGGGCCGTTTAGCGAATTTCACAGTTTTCCCCAAATAATATTGCGCTAGACTCTTTAGGCACGATTTAATTAAATTAATCTCTTAAACTCGGGTGCGCATTGATGCGACCCAAATCCAAATCTCAACGGAGTCGAAATGTGTTAACAACCATGGGTGCATTGATTGCGACGTGGTTCGAGACACATTTTCACGACGTTGCAATTCTTTTAAAATAATGATAAAAGCGGTTTATAAATAAAAGGCACATGGTCTAGCATGTATCAAAATCAGATAAAATCAATACAACAGTTAAGCGACCGTTCTAGAACCACGGAACTCGGGAATGCCTAAAACCTTCTCTGGGTTAACAGAATTCCTTACTTGAATTTCTGGTTCGCGGATTGTAACAGAGTCATATTTTTCCTCGGTTAGGGATTCAACCGGTGACTTGGGACACCATTAATTTCCCAAGTGGCGACTCTGAATCTCTTAATAATAAATCTCGTTCCGATTGTCCTTTAATTGGAAAAACTCCTGTACGCCCTTGCGGGGTACAGGTAAAAAGGAGGTGTGACACTAGAGTCATCGCATTCGCTAGTCTCATGTCATGTTCGCATAGAGGAAAGAGGGATAGCTGGGTCCCCAATGCTTTTGTTCTATGTGTTCGCCTAGTAGAGGTCGCGTTCGCGACCTGTTGAGTTTGATGTGCTTCACGTTCGCGAGAAGGTTATCACGTTTGCGTAGAATGAATTTTGGTCTGTAAAGTGGTGTGCTTCGTGAACATGAAGGATATGCCACGTTCGCGATGAATAAATGCCTGGGCAATCAGATTATATTTTGAAAACAAGGGTTTAATTTCAATTTCATAAAAACCATTGGAGAGCTCGGGAGAAGGTGGAATTTGAGGTGATTTTCAGTAGAACTATTGGGTAAGTATTCTTCACTTATATTTTGTTTAATTCCATGATTTGGTCTTGAATTTCATCATTTAATTTGAGAAATTAGAGTGAAAATTTGGGGAAAAATGGAAGAAAGGTTTGAGATTTCTTTTGGGGATTGAATGGGCAATTGAGGTCAGATTTTGATGAATTTGATATGGGTAGACTCGTGAGTGAATGGGGATTTTATTGATTTGATTTTTATCGGATTTTGAGACGTGGGTCCGGGGGCCGGGTTTGAGCAGTTTTCGGATTTTTGATGTAATTTGGATATTTTCGAGTGGGTTTTGTTCCCTAAGCACATTTTAATGGTTATGTACTGATTGTGGATAGGTTTGGAGGATTTAGAGGTCGATTCATGAGGGCAAAGGTATTGCGGGCTAGAGTTTGGACCGGATCGAGGTGTGTAATGATTTTAAATGTTGTCCTGAGGGTATTAAATCTCAGATTGCACATCGTTGTGCTATATTGAGGTGACGCACACGCTAGATAACGAGCGTGGGGTCGTGCACTATTGGAGATTTTTACTTAGTCCATCCGAATGATTGTTTTACCTCATATTTGATTGAAAACTATTTGCTATCATCATGTTTTAGGCTGAATGCCATATTTGGGGCTTGTGCCAACTATTTGAACCCTTAGGAGATTTTTACTGATATTTCCTCACTGTTTTGACTTTATACTTGAGCTCAGTCATGCTATATTCTATTGTTTTCTTAACTCAGCCATGTTTACTCTGCTTTAACACTTAAAATGATATTTTAAATGATATTTTGGAATGAGCATCAAGTTTTACTGTTGCCCGATTGGCTTGTGAGATTCTGACTGAGTAAGGTCAAGGGCCTATGTTGTGAGGAAACACTAATTATGATTATGAGGCCAAGGGCTTGATATTTGTATGCCACGAAGTGGCTTGTTGATATGAGGCCGAGATCCTATGTGATTATGCCACGAGATGGCTTGATATTGCGCTTGGGCCGTAAGGGGACCCTCCAGGAGTCTGCACACCCCCCGTGAGCGCATGTACCCATTGTGTTATGAGATATAGCCCGAGGGGCTGGTGATTGTTCCATGATATTGCTCGAGGGGCGGATTCTATTGATAGTGTGATCGAGGTGCAGATTCTTATGAGTTTATCTGTTCTAGCTGTTTTGCATTTAATTGCATAACTATTGAAAAGGCATTTCCAAAGAAGTTTAAACTGAACTAATGTGACTTTACATATTTCCACTATTTCACTGTTTTTACTGGCTATTACTGCTTCTTTGTAGCCTGTTGACGTGCCTTAACATGATTTCTTAAAGCTTAGTCTTCGTTTTTATTATTACTCACTTAGTTGGATTACTCACATTACTCCCTGTACCTTGTGTGCAAATCCAGGTTTTTCTGAACCCGGTAGCAGGTATTGGTTGATCAGAGACAGAGTCATCGGAGTTTAGCAAAGTAGCTGCCCGACGGTCGCAACACTGCTTTTCTCCCTCTTGATTTCATTAGACTGTATTTAGTACATTTTCAGACTTCAGTTGTATTTAGACCTTAGTAGATACTCGTGAGTTGTGATACCCCGATGTCGGGCTGTATCTATTTGCGCACTGTTCATTTAAATTTACATTATGGAATATCTGATTAATTAAAAAGGCTTAAATTGACTTACTAAAGTTATTGAAATAAATTTGGGGATTGTGTCGGCTGGCCTTGTCTTCACGAGAGGTGCCATCACGACCGGGTCCGGTTTGGCGTCATGACATCGAAGGCCCAAACTTCATCCTTTATTTATCACAATTATGCCCTTATTCCACTACCAGGGCAACATTTCATTTATTCTAAGTGTTACTAGTCTTAGGCTCCTTTTGAGTTCATTTAGGTTATACTTAGCTATCTATAACTTAGAGAATCCATCAACTCTCTTATGAGCATAACACCAAGGACTTATCCATTCTCGTCACCTTTTCTCTCATCTTTTCTTATCCTTCCTCGTGTCTTCCTAAAACCTTGTCGCTCTACCATACTTTAGCTTGCGACCAACATATATCCATTTTTACTTATTCGCAATGTTTCTTCAACTTAATTGCATCATAGATTTCCTTATGTTATTCCGAAACATTAAGCGAGAGAATTACATGTTTCTTGTAATAACCTGCCAAACGGAGAGGCTACAAACCCCCGTCGATGTTGTGGTTCTAAGCCGAGTCTTCAATGCCTCACTTTTTGTGTATCCACCCGGATGCCTTCACCCAAAATGATATGCCCAAGGAGAGCTACAGAGTTCAACCAGAATTCATATTTAGAGAATTTTGCATACAACTTCCCTTTTTATAGAACTCTTAGCACAGTACGCAAGTGATCTGCATGCTCAGCCTCTGAATGAGAATATAACAATATATATTGTTGATAAATACGATTACAAACAGATCTTAAAAAGGGCCTAAAAACACGGTTCATCGAATCCATGAATACTGCTGGGGCATTCGTCAAATCGAACGACATAACATGAAATTAAAAGTGCTCGTATCCGGTCCTGAATGTTGTCTTCGGAATATCTTCCTCCTTAACCCTTACCTGATGGTACCCGGTCCTCAAGTCTATCTTTGAAAAACATTTGGCACCTTGTAACTGATCAAATAAATCCTCAATCCTCTGGAGCGTGTACTTATTCTTGATTGTCACCTTATTCAAATGCCTATAATTAATACATATTCGTAAGGAACCATCTTCCATTCTCACAAATAACACAGGTGCTCCCGACAGTGACGTACTAGATCTGATAAAACCTTTTTCAAGCAAGCCCCTTAGTTGTTCCTTTAACTTGTTCAGCTATGCGGGGGCATTCTATAGGGGGAATAGATATTGGATGAATATCTGGTAGTAGTTGTCACACCTCCATTTTGCGCGCCCCAGCCCCGAAGGGTTGAAATGCGCGAGGGGAGTTTTTCCAATTTAAGTGACAATATTCGAAATGGGATTATTTATTTAATTCAGAGTCGCCACTTGGGAAATGTTTGGCTTTTGGTGTCCCAAGTCACCGGTTTATCTTGAATCCCAAATCGAGGAAATTTTCGACTTTTCCAAATGAAGTATGCGAACCAGAAATTCTAAGTAAGGAATTCTGTTGACCCGATGGAAGGTGTTAGGCACCCTCGAATCGCGTGGTTCTAGCACGGTCGCTTAAATTGCTATAATGGCTAAATATCTGATTTAAATACATGTTGTGACTTATGTGCTTTTATTAAATTTAAACCGCTCTTATTATTATCATTTATCTTTTAGAGAATTGCAACGTCGTTAAAATGCATCTTGAACCACGTCACAATCAATGCACCCATAGTTGTTAACACATTTTGACTCCGTTGAGATTTGGATTTGGGTCACATCAATGTGTACCCGGATTTAAGAATATAATTAGATTAAGTCGCGCCTAAAGAGCCTAACGCGTTATTATCTTTAGGGAAGGAGTGAATTTTACTAGACAGTCCATCCCAAATCCTACGTGCTTATTATGATCAATTATTGAGGGCCCCGCAATGTGTATCTTTATTTGACGAGGCTCTCATTATTTTTAAGGGATATCCTAAAGTGACTACATTTTTATTATGTTTGTCTCTAAAAATAGAAAAGAGGAAAAGAGTATGCGCTAATTCGATTGCATGATTTTGGGCCGAACTCCGGATATCCTGTTAATCATCTGATTAGTTATTTACGAGATAAAGAATGCCATACCTCGTGGAACATGCTTTTAATTTGATAAAATTACATACAAGTTGATGGAACACTATACTTACTCCAAACATTTCTTGAGTTGAATATAAATAAACTCATTTGGGCTAGATTAAGGGAAATAACTTCTAAACATTGTTACTAATGGGATTCGAACGCGATCCTACATACTGCCTAATGGGACCCAATAAAAGAAACTAAAAATAAAAACAGAATTGCGTTGTATAAAGTCAGAAGTATTCTATCCTATGCATACTATTATAGCAGAAAAGAATCTAGTCGGTCACTATGTCAACTATCCATACATCCTATGGATTGTACAATTACATACTTTGTACAAACAACTATAAACCAAAACACAAAACAAAAAAAAAGACTAAAACTCAGTTAAGTATCAATTAACTATCCTTTCATGCTATTGAATTACAAACTAGTCAATTATACAAGCCCATCAATATACCATGAGTATTACAACATATATTTAAACTTCTTCAACATCTTTCATTTCATGCTTTCAAACTGTTACAGTTACACCAATATGGGACTCGAAATGTGTACCTGGATACTGAAATGTAAAGAAGAAGTGGAAGCAAGAAAGAGTCAGCAGCAGCAACAACAAGAATGGCAGCAACAACAGAGCAACACAGCAGCAATGACAATCCCAGACAAACAGACCAAAGCAGTAAACCAATGGTACAGTACTCAATGTCGATCTTTTCGAATACTCAAAGGAAAAATCCTAAACTTTATAGAACCAATAACAAACTTGGTGCTGGATTTCAGAAACGGATGGATGAGGAAAAGCAGTGTTTTTGGGTCCAGACAAACTAGAATTTCTTTTCTAAACTCCCTTCCTGATTTCTGAAAACTCTCTTTCTAACTCAGAAGCTATTTCTATCTAGTTTCGACTTCTCTTTTGTATGTGTGTGTATCTGTGTCTGTGTGTGTATGTCTATCTGTATCTATGCTTCTAAAAATCCCTCTAAATCCAGCCTAATTTTCAGTCCCCAATTTCAGTCTGCAGTTCCCCCCCCTTTTAGTTCTCAATTTTCAGCCTGAGTTCTCCTTCCTTTTCAAAATTTTATGCCCCTTTTAATGGAAGTTCTTCTCCCTTTTATATCCTAAATTCAAGCTATTCACAGCCTGTTAAGCAATCAGAAAACCTTCCCATGTGGTCTGTCCTCTTTCCAGTTTCCACTTACTATTTAAATATAAACAAACTCCCATGATATTCCCCTGGCAGATCTGCCTTTTAAGTGAGGTTTATTATTTCTAAACTAAAGCAGGATATGGGCAGCAGAATATAATCTGACAGCATATGCGATCAAACTATTTTAATCTTAACAAAGGCCTTTATGCACATGTTGTGCACAGGTGCACATGCCCCCCATTTCAGACTACAACTAATCAAAAAATGAATCCTCAAATTTCTGATTCAAATACATCAATTATAAGTAGCTAAACTTAAATCCTAATTGATTCAGACAATGCTTAACAGAAATAGATCAAATTGTTATTATTCAAACAGCTAAAACTATTCGACGATACGTATCGAATAGACTATACTAATTATAACATGTACAATCGAAAACCATGATCAGACATCTAACAGTATCGAACACATGATTCGAATTGTACTGACTAAGCAAAAAATGTACTGGGAATCAATTAATTAGTCAAATTTAAAGTTCAATTGATTGCACAGCACATACATATATACACATTATCAGTGAATAGAAGAAAGACTCGATCAAACACAGAGGTTCAGGCAAGGCGGACAGGACACAGTCGACCAACAATTCAGAAATAAAATCAACTAACATTTTGGGGTAATAAACAAACATTCAATTACAACAAGACTCATGAACTAATAGAAAAGAACACAAAAATACCTGAAATCTTGAAAAATCAGCAAATCCTAGCTCGGATTCGAATTGATCTTTCTTAGGGTTGAACGGACTTTAATAGAAGTGTTCTCAAATGAGAAACACTTCGATTAAGGTCCATTAGACCCTAATCACGTGGCTCGAATAGACACAGATCAGTCACGAGGAACCCTAGGGTTCTTAGAGGGCAGATTTGGGTTTTGTGTTTCCTTGGTTAGATTCGGACCAAACCAAGCATGGTTTGGTCACGAGGGAGGTCAGGGGAGTGTCTGGTATGAATCTGGGGTAGATCGGTGTGGATCGAGTTTTGCTCGAATCTTCAAATGAAGATTCGAGAACCTGGGGGATGATTCGAACTAAGCGGTTAACAGATCCATGTTCAGGGTGGTGAGGTAGTCCTATGGTGTTATGGTGGGGGTCACCGGCGTCCATGCCGCCGGGATTAATGGCGAGGGGAAAGGGGGCGGCTAGGGTTCCTAAGGTTTTGGGTTTGTGGAGGAGACGACCTAAGGGCAGGGGGGTCTGACTAGGGGGCGTGGGGTAAAGGAATGGGCTTATATAGTAAATGAGTGGTCGATTCCTGGCCGTCGGATGGAGTGAGATGAAGGGTCAGGATCTTTCGGCTGGTAAGGAACGGTGTCGTTTCAACTAAAAGGGGGTTGGGTCGGTCCGGGTGGAATGGGTCGGGTTTGTTCGTGGGTATGGGGAATGCGATCTTGGCCGTTGATCATTCTGAGATCAACGGCCCAGATCAGACCAGATCAAAACGACGTCGTTTGGACGCTCCTGAGGTCAGCTGGTCTGGACCGGGGTAAGCACATGCTTTTGGGCTCGATTTGGCCCTCGGATTTTAAATGGGAACAGGCCCAAACCTGATTTCAGGCCAATTTTGCACTCTTTTTCTTTTATTTTTCATTTTAAAACAAAACCTAATTAAACAAAATTAAACTCCATTAATTAAACACTTAATACAATTATTCACGCATATTAAAATGTTAAAAGTAGGTAAAATTAAACAAGGCAACAATCAGGACAAAAATGCATATTTTATGATTTTCCATTTAATAACCGGATTACGGTTCAAACTACGCATGACACACATTTTTTGTATTTTGTTTTAAAATAAAATAAAAATGGGCAAAAATCATAAATAATTAACAACATGCCACGTAAAAATCCAAATATTTGTACAGTAAGACCAATTGCTATTATTTTTGTTTCTTTTGGAGTGATTGTCGTGTAAAACAAAAATCACGTGCTCACAGCTGCCCCTCTTTGTTAGGAAACACGAAGAGTTTTCGTGCAAAGATAAAGTGAGCGGATATGAGCGACTTTTTCCTATTGGACTACTCCGTGTGAAGCATGTTTTGAAAGATCTGACCGAATCTTTGTTTCAAAGATTTCCTATATATCCTGGGCTAAACAGGAATCAGGTCAATGTAGTTCGGGAAGCTTTGGTAGTTGGGACTACCATGGGACTGCAATGCTTGTCGTTACTGCTGTTGCCGCTGCTATCGCTGCTTACTGACTCCCTTATTACAAACAGAGAAAGATTGAAACTGAACTAACTACGTATGCATGTCAACCGCTAGTTACAAGATTCCTATCTATGATTCTTTTGCGACTTGATCTGAGGTCTTAGCTGATTCTGCTTGTAGACTCCGATCTGAATCTTGATGCTTGCAAGCTGTAGGCGCCTATTTATTTCTGCGACACTGAGTAAGACAGGGTTGGTAGAACTCGGGACCTTGATCAAACCTTTGAACGATCCGCCCCTCGCCTTTCCGAATATCTCGGCACAACTTCTTTCGTCTTTTTCTTCTTTTATTCTGAGTTGAGACTCATCTCGTGGGTCGTCTCGATCCGTGTGTCTCGAGGTCAGACCTGCGGGGAAAAACAAACGAACAAAATTTTCTGCCCAGTTCTACTAGGAAAATTTTGTGAGTTAGTTGCCAGGAAGTTTACAGAATTGATGAAAGAATTGAAAAATTCTAGTTTCCAAGATGCCAATTCCGGGATTGGATCAACGATACGGCCACAAGATATGAATGCTCAGTTTAGGGTTGGAGCCCTAAGGCTGGCGGGATGGAAATAGTTCAGTTCAGGGTTGGAGCCCTAATGCCGAATAGCTGGGGAGAAGCTCAGTAGAGTTGAAACTCTAATGCTGACCAACTGGGGAAAAGTTCAGTTTAGGGTTTAAAACCCTAATGTTGATTGGATGGAAAAAGTTCAGTTTAGGGTTTAAAACCCTAATACTGACTGAATGGAAAAGAGTTCAGTTTATGGTTAAAACCCTAATACTGACTAAAGGAAAAAGTTCAGTTTAGGGTTTAAAACCCTAATGTTGACTAAAGGAAAAAGTTCAGTTTAGGGTTTAAAACCCTAATACTGACTGAATGGAAAAAGTTCAGTTTAGGGTTTAAAACCCTAATGCCGACTAAACGAAAAAATTTCAGTTTAGGGTTTAAAACCCTAATGCTGACTGAAAGGAAAAGAGTTCAGTTTAGGATTTAAAACCCTAATGCTGACTGAATGGAAAAAAGTTCAGTTTAGGGTTTAAAACCCTAATGCTGACTAAAGAAAAAGTTCAGTTTAGGGTTTAAAACCCTAATGCTGACTAAAAGGAAAGAGTTCAGTTTAGGGTTTAAAACCCTAATGCTGACTAAAGGAAAAAGTTCAGTTTAGGGTTCAAAACCCTAATGCTGACTAAAGGAAAAGTTCAGTTTAGGGTTTAAAACCCTAATGCTGACTAAAGGAAAAAGTTCAGTTTAGGATTTAAAACCCTAATGCTGACTAAAGGAAAAGAGTTCAGTTTAGGGTTTAAAACCCTAATGCTGACTGAATGGAAAAGAGTTCAGTTTAGGGTTTAAATGCCTAATGCTGACTAAAGGAAAAAGTTTAGTTTAGGGTTTAAAACCCTAATGCTGACTGAATGGAAAAGAGTTCAGTTTAGGGTTTAAAACCCTAATCTTGACTGAATGGAAAAGAGTTAAGTTTAGGGTTTAAAACCCTAATGTTGACTAAAGGAAAAGTTCAGTTTAGGGTTTAAAACCCTAATGCTGACTAAAAGGAAAGAGTTCAGTTTAGGGTTTAAAACCCTAATGATGACTAAAGGAAAAGTTTAGTCTAGGGTTTAAAACCCTAATGCTGACTAAAGGAAAAGTTTAGTTTGGGGTTTAAAACCCTAATGTTGACTAAAGGAAAAGTTCAGTTTAGCGTTTAAAACCCTAATGCTGATTGGATGGAAAAAGTTCAGTTTAGGGTTTAAAACCCTAATACTGACTAAAGGAAAAGAGTTCAGTTGAGGGTTTAAAACCCTAATACTGACTAAAGGAAAAAGTTCAGTTTAGGGTTTAAAATCCTAATGCTGACTAAATGGAAAAGTTCAGTTTAGGGTTTAAAGCTCTAATACTAACTGGCTGGAAAACGTTCAGTTTAGGGTTTAAAACCCTAATACTGACTAAAGGAAAAGTTCAGTTTAGGGCTTAAAACCCTAATACTGACTGGTTGGAAAAGTTCAGTTTAGGGTTTAAAACCCTAATGCTGACTAAAGGAAAAGTTCAGTTTAGGGTTTAAAACCCTAATACTGACTGGCTGGAAAAGTTCAGTTTAGGGTTTAAAACCCTAATACTGACTGAATGGAAAAAGGCAGTTTAGGGTTTAAAACCCTAATGCTGACTAAAGGAAAAGTTTAGTTTAGGGTTTAAAACCTTAATACTGACTGGCTGGAAAAGTTCAGTTTAGGGTTTAAAACCCTAATGCTGACTAAAGGAAAAGTTCAGTTTAGGGTTTAAAACCCTAATACTGACTGAGTGTAAAAGATTCAGTTTAGGGTTTAAAACCCTAATACTGACTGAATGGAAAAGTTCAGTTTAGGGTTTAAAACCCTAATGCTGACTAAAGGAAAAGTTCGGTTTAGGGTTTAAAACCCTAATACTGACTAAAGGAATAGTTCAGTTTAAGGTTTAAAACCCTAATACTGACTGAATGGAAAAATTTAGTTTAGGGTGTAAAACCCTAAAACTGACTGAATGGAAAAGATTCAGTTTAGGGTTTAAAACCCTAATACTGACTGAATGGAAAAGTTCAGTTTAGGGTTTAAAACCCTAACACTGACTAAAGGAAAAGTTCAGTTTAGGGTTTTAACCCCTAATGCTGACTAAAGGAAAAGTTCAGTTTAGGGTTTAAAACCCTAATGCTGACTAAATGATAAGTTCAGTTTAGGGTTTAAAACACTAATACTGACTGAATGGAAAAATTCAGTTTAGGGTTTAAAACCCTAAAACTGACTGAATGGAAAAGATTCAGTTTAGGGTTTAAAACCCTAATGCTGACTAAAGGAAAAGTTCAGTTTAGGGTTTAAAACCCTAATGCTGACTAAAGGAGAAGTTAAGTTTAGGGTTTAAAACCCTAATACTGACTGAAAGGAAAAATTCAGTTTAGGGTTTAAAACACTAAAACTGACTGAATGGAAAAGATTCAGTTTAGGGTTTAAAACCCTAAAACTGACTGAATGGAAAAGATTCAGTTTAGGGTTTAAAACCCTAATACTGACTAAAGGAAAAGTTCAGTTTAGGGTTTAAAACCCTAACGCTGACTAAAGGAAAAGTTCAGCTTAGGGTTTAAAAGCCTAATACTGACTGGCTGGAAAAAGTTCAGTTTAGGGTTTCAAACCCTAATACTGACTGAATGGAAAAAGTTCAGTTTAGGGTTTAAAACCCTAATGCTGACTAAAGGAAAAAGCTTAGTTTAGGGTTTAAAACCCTAATGCTGACTAAAGGAAAAGTTCAGTTTAGGGTTTAAAACCCTAATGCTGACTGGCTGGAAAAAGTTCAGTTTAGGGTTTAAAACCCTAATACTGACTAAAGGAAAAGTTCAGTTTAGGGTTTAAAACCCTAATGCTGACTAAATGGAAAAAGTTCAGGTTAGGGTTTAAAACCCTAATACTGACTGAAAGGAACTGACCGGTTTTTTTTTTGAATTTTCTTGCTCTGGTAAAAGATAAAAGAGAATTTCGTGGAAACTTACCTCTCGAGTGGATTCCTTATTGCCAAACTGTTTCTTGTACTCATTTTTCCTCTTTGGGTGACACCTGCTTCTCGCATGGTTGTCTTGGATCATACCTGTTTCAACTTTTCAAACAAAGAACAATAGTTAGCTAGGAAATGGCGGTTAGTTCGGTGACCTTGATTGTTCCAGTTGCTTTGCTGCGTCCTTATTTCTGTTGAGAAATTCCGCTATTGATAGGATTCGAATGGCAGAACCCTTTGGACTACTCAGGCTTGCGTTTCCAGGCTCTGTGATGATTTGCCTTGTAAGGTTATGTTTTTTCCATCCGGTTTTGCTTGGGGATTTCAAATGGGGATTTTATTGGGGAGATTCTGTGGGAATTTGTACAATGGGAAGCTCTGTGGGGGAATATTTACAAAGTGGATTTTTTTGTGTGGATTTGTACAAAGGGGACTTGCTGGGGATTTGTTTCAAAGCGGACTTTCCAGGATTTGTTGGGGTAAGCTCGCTGGGGAATTTTTACAAAGGTACTCGCTGGGGATTTGTTGGGGAAATCCCCCCTTTTTATTATTATAAACAAAGGGAAGAATCTGTGGGGGTTTGTACAAGAGAGAAAATCTGTGGGGATTTCGCTGGAGCAGACTCTTTGGGGAATATTTACAAAGTGGATCCTTTGTGGGGACTTGTACAAAGGGAAACTCTGTGAGATTTGTACAAAGCGGACCTGCCGGGGATTTGTTTGGGGTAGGCTACGCTGGGGAAAATTTTCTCCTCTCCCTTTTTCTTTTTGTGACTTTACTCCAAATGCAGACAACATCATGGTCCATCAGATTTGGACAAACGTACCAATGAAACGAGGTATTTTCCTTCGTGAGACGGAACTCCGCGAAGCCAGACCTGCCACCTATCCTTTCTAGTATATCTGGGACTTAGGGTAAAAATGAAAGAGATTTGAAAAAATAAAAATAAAGAAACGGCGAAAGCAAATTTTTAGCAGAGAAGTATCCCTTTCGGGATAAGGAAGACTTATCTGAGGGAAACAATGCTGACTTTAAATGGACATGACATGCTTTTTGGACTGGACGCCTGACCTTCAATGAACTTGCATTTCCCCGAACCAAAACGGATCTGTGATTCCAAACCGGTGGGACTTTGCCGAGACCTCCTTGGGCAGAGTCATTCTTTCGGCCAACAACGCCCTTTGCGGGTTTTTGCTGGCTGACCTCTCTCATTTATCTTCTTGTCGTCGCTTGATAGCACTATTTGCGAGTTTTTACTAAACAAGCTCTCCCATTTTGGTTTCTCTACTCCCGTCGCCTCGCGGTGCCTGAAGGTTTTCTCCGTCGAGACTCTCACATTTTATTTCTCTCGATTTACAATGTACCGGTCTCCATTCGTGATGCTCTTTGGCTTCCCTTTACCTTTGGTAATTGATCTGAAAGGCTTGTGCTTGGCAAGGAAAAGTAGATGATACTAATTCCTAAACCGCTTATCGTCCCCCGGTTTCAATTTTAGGGTAAATGGGATTTTATTGTTGGTGTGACTGAACCTCAGGGAGAGGCTGCCTACGTATCCTTTCGGAATCAAGTCAATCGTAGTTCAGGCTCTCGTCAATTTTTTTTTAATTGATAGGTAAACGAGAGGATGTGACCGGCTCAAAGGCTTATAGAGAGAGTTGGTAGTACTTCGGATAATGGGGATAAAACCTTCGTCATTTCAAATGCGTCAGGACCACTGGAGTATAATTCAGACATAGTATCTCTTGACTGCATCCGCATTCACTGCTGTTTCGGGATCGTTTCCTTCAATATCACCTAGGTACAATGCTCCTCTTGGCAATATCTTCCTGATTATGTATGGGCCTTTCCAGTTTGGAGCGAATTTCCCTTTCGCTTCCTGGTGATGCGGCAGAATGCGCCTCAGTACTAGTTGACCTACTTCGAAGTTCCTGGGTCTGACTTTCTTGTTGTAAGCACGAGCCATCCTTCGTTGGTACAACTGCCCATGACAAACTGCAGCCATTCGTTTCTCGTCGATCAAAGTCAACTGGTCCAATCGAGTCTTAACCCACTCGCTGTCTTCGATTTCTGCTTCGACAATGGTTCGAAGTGAAGGAATTTCTACCTCTACTGGTATCACAGCTTCAGTCCCATAAACCAAGAGATAAGGGGTTGCCCCTACTGATGTGCGTACCGTAGTGCGATATCCCAATAATGCAAATGGTAGTTGTTCATGCCACTGTCGGGAATTCTGGATTCTTCCTCAGAATCTTCTTGATGTTCTTGTTCGCTCCTTCCACTGCGCCATTGGCCTTGGGCCGATAAGGGGTGGAATTCCTATGCATTATCTTGAATTGCTCGCATACATCTCCCATCAAGTGACTATTCAGGTTTGCTGCGTTATCTGTGATGATAGTTGCAGGAATACCCAAACGACAGATAAGATTTGAGTGTACAAAATCTACTACGGCCTTTTTAGTGACCGACTTAAGAGTGACAGCCTCTACCCATTTTGTGAAGTAGTCGATGGCAACCAGTATAAATCTGTGTCCATTTGAGGCTTTCGGCTCGATTGGACCAATGACGTTCATGCTCCAAGCAACAAATGGCCACGGTGCAGACATGGGATGCAACTCTGTGGGAGGTGCGTGAATCAAATGACCGTTCACCTTGCACTGATGACACTTCCAAAAGAAACTAAAACAATCCTTCTCCATGGTCATCCAGTAATAACCTGCTCGAAGGATTTTCTTTGCCAAGACGTACCCGTTCATGTGGGGTCCGCACACTCCTCCGTGTACTTCGTGCATGATCCTTCTTGCCTCCTCAGCATCAACACATCTTAGAAGATTGAGGTCCGGGGTCCTCTTATACAACAACTCACCGCTCAAAAAGAAATCACTTGCATGTCTCCTAATGGTTCTCTTTTGATCTCAGGTAGCATGCTCGGGGTATTCTTGTGTTTTCAAGAACCTCCTGATATCGTGATACCAAGGCTGCGTATTTGGTCCTGCCTCGATTACGTTGCAGTAACCGTGTCTTTCCCTGATTTGGATTTCCAAGGGATCGACGTGGGCGTTGCCCGGGTAGGGTAGCATTGAAGCCAGAGTAGCAAGTGCATCTGCTAGTTCATTATGACACCTCGGGATATACCTGAACTTTATTGATGTAAAACGCTTGCCGAGGTCCTCCACGTGTTGTCGGTAAGGGATAAGCTTGACATCCCGAGTTTCCCATTCACCTTGGGCCTGCCGGATAATCAGGTCAGAATCTCCCATGATCAATAAATCTTTGACCTCCTGGTCGATCGCCATATGCATGCCCATGATGCAGGCTTCATACTTAACTGTATTGTTTGTGCAGAAGAAACGTAGTCTAGTTGTGGCTGGATAATGCTGACCAGAGGGCGAGATCAAAATTGCCCCGATTCCTACACCTTTGGCGTTTATGGCTCCATTAAAGAACATCTTCCAAACATGAGTGTTCTCTGAGACCACTTCTACGGTGTCGATTTCTTCGTCTAGAAAATAGGTGCTCAATGGCTGGTATTCCTAATCGACCGGATTTTTGGCCAAATGATCTGCTAACGCCTGGGCTTTCATTGCCGTGCGGGTGACATAGATTATGTCAAATTCAGTAAGCAAGATTTGCCACTTGGCCAGTCTTCCAGTAGGCATCGGTTTCTGAAATATGTATTTCAAAGGATCTAGCCTGCTTATGAGGAAAGTAGTGTGTTCTTGGAGATAATGTCTCAGCTTTTGAGCTACCCACGTCAGAGCGCAACATGTCCTTTCTAGTAGAGTGTACTTGGCCTCGTAGCCGGTGAATTTCTTGCTCAAGTAGTAGATCGCTTGTTCTTTCTTTCCGGTTATGTCATGTTGCCCAAGGACGCAACCGAAAGAATTTTCCAAGACTATGAGATACAAGAACAGTGGTCTCTCTGGCTCTGGCGGGACCAAAACCGGGGGATTTGAAAGATACTGTTTGACTTTGTCGAAAGCTTCTTGACACTCATCTGTCCACTTGATCGCTGCATCCTTTCTCAGTAGCCTGAATATGGGCTCACACGTGCTCGTCAGTTGGGCAATGAATCGACTGATATAGTTTAACCTGCCCAACAGACTCATCACGTCTTTCTTTGTTCTTGGGGGAGGTAGATCCTTGATAGATTTTATCTTTGTTGGATCTAATTCGATGCCTCTCCTACTTACTATGAAGCCCAAGAGTTTGCCCGATGGGACCCCGAAAGCACATTTGGCTGGGTTCAGCTTCAAGTCGTACTTTCTCAATCTTTCGAAGAACTTCCTCAAATCTTGGATGTGATTATCCTGAGTCCTGGACTTGACTATCACGTCGTCCACATATACCTCTATTTCTTGATGCATCATGTCATGAAAAATGGCAGTTATGGCTCTCATGTAAGTTGCCCCAGCATTCTTCAGACCGAATGGCATAACCCGATAGTAGTAAGTGCCCCATGGTGTGGTGAAATTAGTCTTTTCAGTGTCCTCTTCGTCCATCAATACCTGATGATACCCAGCGTAACAATCTACGAAATACTGGATTTCATGTTTGGCGCAATTATCAACGAGGATGTGGATGTTGGGTAGTGGAAAATTATCTTTGGGACTTGCTCTGTTCAAATCTCGATAATCCACACAGACCCGAGTCTTACCATCTTTTTTCGGCACTGGAACCACATTTGCCAACCATGTTGTGTACTGGACTACCCGAATAACTCCCGTTTTCAGCTGCTTGGTGATCTCCTCTTTAATCTTGTTACTGACCTCAGTTTTGAACTTTCGTTGCTTTTGTTGAACTGGAGGATAATCAGGATGAATTGGCAATTTATGAACCACTAAATCAACACCTAGTCCCGGCATGTCATCGTATGACCAAGCAAACACATCTTTAAATTCAAAAAGAAGTTGAATTATCGCATCTCGCATTTTCTTGTCCGTGTGAATGCTTATTTTGGTCTCCCGGATTTCTTCAGGAGTTCCTAAATTAACCGGTTCGGTGTCATTCAGATTTGGCTTGGGTTTATTCTCAAAATGTTCCAACTCTCGGTTTATTTCCTTAAAAGCCTCTTCTTTATCATATTCTGGTTCTGGGTTCATTAATTCACAATTAAATAGCTCGTTGTGATCTAGGCGTGAAGTCCGCAAGCATGTCATATTTAAAGCCGCATTATTATAACTGAAAAGATAAAGGAAAAATAACAAAAATCAGAACAAAAGGAAAAATGAGAAAGCAATGATGATTTTTTTTTATTTTCTTTGGGAAGTTGGAAGACAACAATGTTTACAACTTAGGAATTCAAAACAACAATTGAAGGGAAGAAAACGTTCAAATTATGTCCTGGAGATAACTTGTGACACGGGAAAGGTGGCAGGACAGGTCTACCCGGACTTCCGTCTAGTCGGGAATGGCGTGGCCTCCCAGTTTCGAAGTTTGGCGTTCGGCCCCACGTACAGCATCTCAGCAGTGCTTGTGCCCTCACCTGGTTTAACCATGTGAGTCTCGTAGAGCATTTCTCTCATTGCCCCACATATCTCCTTGATTTCCTCAGCCGTGAAGACCTCATCGTCTTCTTCTTCGGTGTACCTTGGCCTGATGAACGTTTCATATAAATCTGGCAATGACCGAGGTAATTTCCAACCATCATTTTTCCTTTTCTTTGCCCACTCTTCATCTCCTGGAGTGGGTTGGAAACCTAGTCCAAAAGGTTTCTTTGTGGTTGGCAGGGTGATGGGTTATGTTATTCCCTGCATGGTCCGTCCAAGCCCTTTCCCTGGCCTGAATCCGTGCCGGATCATCTCTTTGGCCACCATAACCGAGGCGTTAGACAAGAAAGGTTGGGGGCAAGGTGTTCCCTCTTCATGATGTTCTGCTAGTACAATCTCGAAAGCTTGATAGACCGTGTGTTCGCTCCCTTCTCTTGGTTCAAAATATGGGATGGATGGGTCCCGATAAATAGCATGCTCTTTTTCTCCATGGACCACGATCTCTCGGTCTTCGTACTCAAACTTCACCATCTGGTGAAGAGTGGAAGGCACTGCTCCTGCCGCATGAATCCAAGGTCTGCCGAGGAGAAAATTGTAGGACGTATCCATGTCAAGCACTTGGAAAGTCACCTCAAACTCCACTGGCCCTATGACCAACAACAGGTCTATTTCCCCCATGGTATCTCTCTTGATGCCGTCGAAAGCCCTTACACAGACATTATTGGGTCGGATTCTTCCGGTCCCAATTTCCATTCTTTGTAGTGTGGAGAGCGGGAAAATGTCAACATCCGAACCTCCATCCAACATCACCCTCTTGACATAGTAGTTCTCACATTTAACTGTTAGATGCAGGGCTTTGTTGTGAGCTGCTCCCTCTGGAGGTAAGTCATTCTTGCTGAAAGAGAGCTGGTTAACGGCGAAGAACCTCTCTGTCATCCGTTTCAGTTGCTCAACTGAGGTTTCAACTGGTACGTATGCTTCGTTCAAAGTCTTGAGTAAGATCTTTTGATGCTCGGTTGACCTCATTATCAGAGATAGCATGGACACTTGTTCGAGGCACTTGCGTAGCTGATCTACCATTTCGTAGTCTGGCATTTTCATCTGTTGGAAGAAAATTTCCGCTTCTTCAGTGCTTACGGGCTTCTTCGGTGGGAAGCGTCTCCTTGTGGCGTTTTTCAGTTCTTGGGTGTTCGAATACCTTCCAATGAGAGTATTTTCCGGAAGCTCCCCCATGACTTCTTTACCTTTGTATGTTACCAACGTCCTTTGATAGTTCCACGGTATTGTGGAGGGGTTTGTCATCGGCTTTTGTGGCATGCGTCCGATAACCACTGGCTCATTCAGCCGAGGTGGTTGAATCGTCCCCCGGACCACATAGGCCCCTTTTGGTACGTACATAGGTTTTGCCCTTTTGACCTTGAAGCTCTGCGGCTTCTCTGCTAGACCTCGTGGGATGTAAAGAACTCCATTCTTTACAGGCGCCGCTTTCTTCTCCGCCTACTTTTCAGGATCGCACTTTACAGTATTGGCCTCCTCCCCCTTTTCTGGTTTCGGGGCTGTCTCAGGCCTTTTCCCCACGTCGACAATGGCGATTATAGCCTTCAAAACAGGTTTAAATTCTTTGTCTTCGCAAATCATTCCGATCAGCGCCCCGTTATTATGAGCAGGTAATGAATTGTTAGTCACATTTGGGACCTCCTCGTCCCCTAGCACTATTTTCCCTTGCTTTATTAAATTCTCGACCACTCTTTTCAACGACCAGCAGTAATTTGTATCATGCCCCTCGGCCCCTGAATGATAGGCACATCTGACTCCGGCTTTGTAAGAAGGTGACGTCGGGTTTTGCCTTGTCTGAGGGACTGGCTGCAGGAAACCCAACTGGACTAGCTTCGGGAACAAAGTAGAGTATGGTTCACCGATGGGCGTGAAAGTCCGCCTTCTAGGTGGCTCCTGAGGGCGGAAGTTATTTTGCGGAGGTTGTGGGTTATAAGGGTTGCGGTAAGGAGGCTGATTTCTGGGAGGTGGAGCTTGGCCTCGGTTGGCTTGTTGTGGCGGATGGACATAAGGCTGGGCGTTCATGACCATGTAGGGTTGATGAGCATATGCCAGATTTGAGTGGGGGTAGTAGTGTTGTGGGGTTCTTTACGGAAAACGGGGCCTGGGATTACGATATTCCCTTGCTTCTGAGGCTGCCATGGCCGTTTCTTCCTTTTTCTTCCCTCTTGCCATTCCTCCGGACCCGCTTTGGACGGCTTGGGAGGTCGCCCTTATGGCTGCTTGACTCAAAATCCTACCTGTTTTCAGACCATTCTCCACCATCTCTCCAATCTTAATCGCTTCTGCGAACGGCTTTCCCATGGCTGACATCATGTTTTGGAAATAGTCGGACTCTTGAGACTGGAGAAAAGTAGTGAACATTTCTACCGCATCCATGGGAGGATTCACCCTCGACGCCTGCTCATGCCACTTAATAGCATATTCTCTGAAGCTTTCTGAAGATTTCTTCTTCAAATTCGACAAAGAATTTCGGTCTGGTGCAATGTCGATGTTATACTGGAATTGTTTCACAAAATCTCTGGCGAGATCATCCCATATATGCTATCGGGACATTTCCTGGTCCATATACCATTCCGAGGCTATCCCTACTAGACTTTCCCCAAAATATGCCATTAGCAGTTCCTATTTTCCGCCGGCTCCCCGCAATTGGTTGCAATATTTCTTAAGATGTGCAATGGGGTCACCGTGTCCATCGTACTTCTCAAACTTTGGGGTCTTGAAACCCACTGGAAGGTGCACGTGAGGGAACATGCATAGATCGGTATAAGAGATGCTTTTCTGTCCGCTCAGACCTTGCATGTTCTTCAAACTCTTTTCAAGGCTTCTCATCCTTTTGGCCATCTCATTTTGTTCAGCAATTCTGGGGTTCTGATCCTGCCCAGGTGCGAGCTCGTACTGAGGCTGTGAAGGATGAGTGCTGGTAACGAACCGAGTTGGTTCCATTGAGAAGGAAGGTGCCTGGAATGTAAAGGAGGATGAGTCAAAACTTGGCTTGTACGTAGGCTGAGCCGTAATCGGGAAGGGTGGTGCAGTAAAGATGTTCGTGTTTGCATCAGTTGCTGACATCCGGGGGTGAGACTCAGAGGGCGATCTAGCAGAGAAGGCTGAAGTAGCCGGCTACCCGAACGGGGTAGCAGGATAACTTATGGGAACATTAGAAATCCCGTTTGTCCTGGAGAATAACTCAGGGAATCTAGGGACGACACTTGGCGGCTCTTTCCCATTATTCCAATCGTCCAGCATTTCCAACATGCGGAGCCGTAGGATTTTATTTTCCTCCGCAGTTGCGGACTCGGGCGTGAGGATAGCCGAGATCGAACTTTCCTTTGGAACAGGCACTGTTGGTAAAGGAATTTCTGCAGACATTTCTGTGCTTCCTTTTGACCTTGTGAAATAAGCGTGAGCACTGCCTCCTGACTTAACCACAGGTAGTTGAACACTCCCTTTCAACCTCATGAAGTATGAGTGCGAGGCCAGACTTTCACCAAACCAACCATCTTTTCCAAAAACCTGGAAGAACTCAACGACAAACGGGCGGTTAATTCGAAACAAATAACAGATAGGCAACCTCACGTTGAGCATGATGCACCTATACAGTTAAGTGGATTCCTACATGTTTGCGACGAAAGCATGCGTCATTCCGGCATTCTTTTTAGGCTTCCCCCTTTTCTTTTCTTTTTTTTCTTTTTTTCTTATTATTTCTCGCTTTTTTTTTTCTTATGTTTTTATTTTGCGGTAAAAATGCGACCGGATCCGATGAGGATTGCCTACGTATCACGATGCCACGTGAATCAGATCATTACGTAGTTCAAAAAACAAATGAATGTAAAAGAAACACATATTTTATTACTGGAGTGATCTGTTACAAACAAACATTTTTTAAAAGAAAATACCACTTGAAAAATAAACCTAGACTCAAAACAGACTAAAACACCTAGATGCGAAGGACAGGCAGAAGATGCTAAGATACAGACTCCTCTTATGAGTACATTATGGTTTTGAAAACTGGTGTCCGCGGGGCATCGTTCGGCCTCGCCGCGGTTCTGGGTGTGATATCCCTTTCAAGTTGTTCCAAATCGCGCATTGTCTGCTTGACATAAACCATCACTGCTGAGAGGACGGTAACGCTGGTCATGTTCTCACACTGTAAACACCGCCTGACAATGGCATGGGCAATGGCCTTGATCCTATCTCTGGTTTGCTTCTTCTCTATGAGCAGGCATTTTGTCTGATTGCTGCACGTCTTGAATACATGAGAATCTTGTACATGCTGATTCTTTAGTTGCCGCACTTCAAACTTCATCTGGGCTAAAAGTTCGTAATAGTGTCTGCTCTCAATTTGGAAATCCTCGGCCTGATTAACCGTTTTGATCTCAAGTGTAGTCATTTCTCTCTTCATTTTGGCAACAGTTTTCTCGTGGTCGCCTTTCAATTGATTCAAGTATCGGCAATGCTTATCTACTTTTGTATCCCACTGTGCCTGAAGCTCTACCATAATATTTTCAGATTTCTCTAAACCATCTCGCCATCCCCTGACTTCACCTTTCAACCTCTTTATCAACTGCTCGTCGGATCGACTCCTTGGTTGTTTATCAACATCCATCCTCATTCGTTTGATCTGGGCCCTGAGCATCTAGTTTTCCTGAGTCAACCTGTTTTGTTCTCCCAGATCGGTAGCGACTTGTATGTTGTGCTCATATTTCAAGTTTTCCACATGTTGCTTCAACCTGCTGATTTCAGTAAGATAGCCTTTTTCTTTTCCCAACCAATCCCACTGCCTTTTCGATGATTCTATGAATTTCAGGATGTGGGGTCTCTTAGCCGGCCTTTCATGCTCGAGTTCCCTTCTATACCATGCAAGGTAACCTGGTGCCACCTCACTTTTGGCCCGATCCCGTACGCAAGTATCTGACTTTAAATATTGACGCTCACTCCAGATTTGGCGAATTTTCGCTTCTGGAAACTGTCCGTCAGGACTTATCTCAATTGTTTGAGTGCTAAGATCTTCCTCATGCGGTACTGTCTGGCATTTTCCGAGCTGTCTCAAAACTCGGCAGGGCGCGTAAGGTTGAATGCTTTTAAGCCCCATCAGTAAGAAATGAGTTCTAGCTGCTGGCATACATATGACCTCATCAACAGGCAACCATCCCAGTGTCCACTGTATTTGGCTGGCAGTAAGAGCTTGAAAGAACGAGGTCCATGCTATGACTCCTTTGGGCAAACTGATCTCTTTGGTTCTCGTGTAAAATTCTTCTATGCAAGTCTTTTCTGGGGAACCATGGCTCAAAATCTAGGAACGATGGTAGAGGTACTCGGTCATCCACATTTGTAGCAGCAAGTTACAACCTTCGAAGAAATTTCCCCCAGCTTTACAAGCTGTAAGAGCTCGAAAGATGTCAGATACCACCATAGGCACGAGAGTACTGTCACTTTGCGTGAGTAAGGTGATGACGACCCCGGATATCTTCAAATCAATGTTTCCGTCTTTCCTTAGAAATACCAGAAGGCCCAGGAACATCATCATATAAGCTACCCGTCTGTGCTTGTCCCACTTCTGACGAATATCTTTGCTGCACAGTTTGTTGATTGGATTATTGAATCCTCCTTCATGACCGTACCTATCATATATGAAGCATGGAGTACAAAAACCGGCAGCCAGATCCGGGTTGTGGACTGTTCTGGGTATATTCAGTGAATCTAGGAACCGATGTACCGTGACAGCTCTTGGGGCGACCAAGTATTTTTGCCTTAACGGAAGTTCAGCATTTCCGATGTACCCAGCCATTTCTTCCAGAGTCGGGGTGAGTTCAAAATCAGAGAAATGGAAAACATTGTGCGCCGGGTCCCAATAGGTGACCAAAGCTCTTATGATATCTCCTCGAGGCAGGATTTCCAGTAAACCCGTGAGTCCTTTCAGATATTTTTTAACCTCGTCTTGCCCCTCAGCACCTAAATCATTCCACCATAGCCGTAACTTGACATGGATTTTGGTCATTATTGAAAAATGTTCATTTTGCATCGTGCTCATCCTGCACATTTATTAAGGTGATTTTAACAAAAATAACTTGACTCAACAATATTTTACAAGGAGGATCAAGTTTTCGAACACGGCCTTTCAGCACTTCGGGGATGAAGATTTTAAGGCTGTGTGGGTCAATTGGACAAAATCCTAAACATGACCCAAAAGGTGGCCGTTTATCAAAGTCAGCCTTCCGGCGTCCCTTTTGGGAACATTCGGCTACTTGTGATAAAAAAGCACCACCTGACTCATTTTGACACATTTTTTATCGGTTTTCAAATTAGAAAACTCAATATTGCCAACACGGCCTTTCAATGCCTCGGTGACGAAGATTTTAAGGCTGTGTGGGTCAACTAGAGCAAACCTTAAAAATGACCCAAAGGTGGTTGTTTATGCAAAGTCAGCCTTCCGGCGTCCCTTTCGGGAACATTCGGCTATTTATGACAAAACAAACATCACCTGACTTATTTATGACAGATTTAAAATTTGACATATATTTTCGCTGTTTTAGTCAAAAGGGAAGGATGGACACCACCCAACTTATTTATGGCAAAATTTAAGATTTGACACATTTTTATTTATTTATTGATTTTTGGCTATTTCAACAAAATGGGGTTGAACCCGATGGGGGTTGCCTACGTATCTCATATCGGGTGAGAATCAAACCGGCGTAGTTCGGTCAGACAGGGAAGAAGAAAACATTCCCGAATGCCATCTTTGAAAGAAAAGGAGAAAACATTTTCTGCATTTTATATATATTTATTTATTTATTTATTCTTTTGAAAAGATACAAAGGCTAAAGAAATATTTTTTGATTATTAGTCTGGATTTATAAGAGATACTACAAAAGAAACAATTTTTTTTTCCTTATTTTTGAGACAAAAGAAATATATATTTATAAATCAAACTAAAGAAAAAAAAATTTATTATATTTTTTTTATTTTATTATTTTTTTTTAGAAAATTCCGACGAGGTTTTGACACTACTTGGACATTGGTTTCATTTCTCCAAAACTAAGTAATTATCTCCCTACGCTGTTATTTCCTTTCCTTTTTAGAAACCGTCAGCATGCGGAACCGAAGCAAATAAATGCGCAAAACAAATAAGATGCAGCTGGGTGGTCTTTTCATTTCAGGTTGCCTGTCCTAGAAGGACCCAACCCCTGTGTTGAGTCCCCTAAGTCAAATGCAACATGATGCAAATAAGCGTTTCTACTAGGGATCCGGCATGAAGTTTCGTTATATTAGGTTTATAACCTGGGTATATGTTCTAGACCGTGTACCCGAGCGAACAACTCGGGTCGAGGAGGGGGCTACGTACCGGGGACCCGCGAGATCGCCCGGCTTTGTAACTTGTCCGACCTCTTTCTTATTTCAGGTGTTGACACTAACAGAATAGGGAGTCTCGACCAGCGAGCTTCGCCCCGGAGGTAAGAAGAGAAAGGTTTTGGCACAATTTATATACAGTTTAGATAATATCAAAGCGGTAAAAGACAACTTTTAGCACGTTATGCCAAAACATGTAATAAAATCAGATAATAAAGACAAATATAATAATTATTCTAAGCTCGAATTCTTGAACCCTGAACCAGTGGTTTTGGGTTAAACAAATCCTCAGCAGAGTCGCCAGAGCTGTCACACCTCCTTTTTGCGCGCCTTGGCCCCGAAGGGTTGAAATGCGCGAGGGGAGTTTTTCCAATTTAAGTGAAAATATTCGAAATGGGATTATTTATTTAATTCAGAGTCGCCACTTGGGAAAGGTTTGGCTTTTGGTGTCCCAAGTCACCGGTTTATCTTGAATCCCAAATCGAGGAAATTTTCGACTTTTCCAAATGAAGTCTGCAAACCAGAAATTCTAAGTAAGGAATTCTGTTGACCCGAGGGAAGGTGTTAGGCACCCTCGAATCCCGTGGTTCTAGCACGGTCGCTTAAATTGTTATAATGGCTAAATATCTGATTTAAATACATGTTGTGACTTATGTGCTTTTATTAAGTTTAAACCGCTTTTATTATTATCATTTATTTTTATAGAATTGCAACGTCGTGAAAATGCATCTCGAACCACGTCACAATCAATGCACCCGTAGTTGTTAACACATTTCGACTCCGTTGAGATTTGAATTTGGGTCACATAAATGCGCACCCGAATTTAAGAATGTAATTTAATTAAGTCGCGCCTAAAAAGTCTAACGCGTTATTATCTTTGGGGAAGGCAGTGGAATTCACTAAACAGTCCATCCCAAATTCTAAGTATTTATTATGACCAATTATTGAGGGCCCCGCAATTTGCCTTTTTATTCGGCGAGGCTCGTCTCATTATTTTTAAGGGATATCCTAAAGTGACTACATTTTTATTATGTTTGTCTCTAAAAATAGAAAAGAGGAAAAGAGTATGCGCTAATTCGATTGCATGATTTTGGGCCGAACTTTGGATATCTTGTTAATCATCTGATTAGTTATTTACGAGATAAAGAATGCCATACCTCGTGGAACATGCTTTTAATTTGATAAAATTACATACAAGCTGACGGAACACTATACTTACTCCAAACATTTCTTGAGTTGAATATAAATAAACTCATTTGGGCTATATTAAGGGAAATAACTTCTAAACATTGTTACTAATGGGATTCGAACGCGATCCTACATACTGCCTAACGGGACACGATAAAAGAAACTAAAAATAAAAACAGAACTGCGTTGTATAAAGTCAGAAGTATTCTATCCTATGCATACTATTATAGCAGAAAAGAATCTAGTCGGTCACTATGTCAACTATCCATGCATCCTATGGATTGTACAATTACATACTTTGTACAAACAACTATAAACCAAAACACAAAACAAAAAAAAAGACTAAAACTCAGTTAAGTATCAATTAACTATCCTTTCATGCTATTGAATTACAAACTAGTCAATTATACAAGCCCATCAATATACCATGAGTATTACAACAGATATTTAAACTTCTTCAACATCTTTCATTTCATGCTTTCAAACTGTTACAGTTACACCAATATGGGACTCGAAATGTGTACCTGGATACTGAAATGTAAAGAAGAAGTGGAAGCAAGAAAGAGTCAGCAGCAGCAACAACAAGAATGGCAGCAACAACAGAGCGACATAGCAGCAATGACAATCCCAGACAAACAGACCAAAGTAGTAAACCAATGGTACAATACTCAATGTCGATCTTTTCGAATACTCAAAGGAAAAATCCTAAACTTGATAGAACCAATAACAAACTTGGTGCTGGATTTCAGACACGGAATGATAAGGAAAAGCAGTGTTTTTGGGTCCAGACAAACTAGAATTTCTTTTCTAAACTCCCTTCCTGATTTCTGAAAACTCTCTTTCTAACTCAGAAGCTATTTCTATCTAGTTTCGACTTCTCTTTTGTATGTGTGTGTATCTGTGTCCGTGTGTGTATGTCTGTCTGTATCTATGCTTCTAAAAATCCCTCTAAATCCAGCCTAATTTTCAGTCCCCAATTTCAGTCTGCAATTCCCCCCCCCCCTTTTAGTTCTCAATTTTCAGCGTGAGTTCTCCTTCCTTTTCAAAATTTTGTGCCCCTTTTAATGGAAGTTCTTCTCCCTTTTATATCCTAAATTCAAGCTATTCACAGCCTGTTAAGCAATCAGAAAACCTTCCCATGTGGTCTGTCCTCTTTCCAGTTTCCACTTACTATTTAAATATAAACAAACTCCCATGATATTCCCCTGGCAGATCTGCCTTTTAAGTGAGGTTTATTATTTCTAAACTAAAGCAGGATATGGGCAGCAGAATATAATCTGACAGCATATGCTATCAAACTATTTTAATCTTAACAAAGGCCTTTATGCACATGTTGTGCACAGGTGCACATGCCCCCCATTTCAGACAGCAACTAATCAATAAATGAATCCTCAAATTTCTGATTCAAATACATCAATTATAAGTAGCTAAACTTAAATCCTAATTGATTCAGACAATGCTTAACAGAAACAGATCAAATTGTTATTATTCAAATAGCTGAAACTATTCGACGATACGTATCGAATCGACTATACTAATTATAACATGTACAATCGAAAACCATGATCAGACATCTAACAGTATTGAACACATGATTCGAATTGTACTGACTAAGCAAAAATTGTACTGGGAATCAATTAATCAGTCAAATTTAAAGTTTAATTGATTGCACAGCACATACACATATACACATTATCAGTGAATAGAAGAAAGACTCAATTAAACACAGAGGTTCAGGCAAGGCGGACAGGACACAGTCGACCAACAATTCAGAAATAAAATCAACTAACATTTTGGGGCAATAAACAAACATTCAATTAGAACAAGACTCATGAACTGATAGAAAAGAACACAAAAATACCTGAAATCTTGAAAAATTAGCAAATCCTAGCTCGGATTCGAATTGATCTTTCTTAGGGTTGAACGGACTTTAATCAAAGTGTTCTCAAATAAGAAACACTTCGATTAAGGTCCATTAGACCCTAATCACTTAGCTCGAACAGACACAGATCAGTCACGAGGAACCCTAGGGTTCTTAGAGGGCAGATTTGGGTTTTGGGTTTCCTTGGTTAGATTCGGACCAAACCAAGCATGGTTTGGTCACGAGGAAGGCCGGGGGAGTGTCTCGTATGAATCTGGGGTAGATCGGTGTGGATCGAGTTTTGCTCGAATCTTCAAATGAAGATTCGAGAACCTGGGGGATGATTCGAACTAAGTGGTTAACAGATCCATGTTCAGGATGGTGAGGTGGTCCTATGGTGTTAAGGTGGGGGTCACCGGCATCCATGCCGTCGGGATTAATGGTGAGGGGAAAGGGGGCGGCTAGGGTTCCTAAGGTTTTGGGTCTGTGGAGGAGACGACCTAAGGGCAGGGGGTCTGGCTAGGGGGCGTAGGGTAAAGGAATGGGCTTATATAGTAAGTGAGTGGTCGATTCCTGGCCGTCGGATGGAGTGAGATGAAGGGTCGGGATCTTTCGGCTGGTAAGGAACGGTGTCGTTTCAACTTAAAGGGGGTTGGGTCGGTCCGGGTGGAATGGGTCGGGTTTGTTCGTGGGTATGGGGAATGCGATCTTGGTCGTTGATCATTCTGAGATCAATGGCCCAGATCAGACCAGATCAAAACGACGTCGTTTGGACGCTCCTGAGGTCAGCTGGTCTAGACCGGGGCAAGCACATGCTTTTGGGCTCGATTTGGGCCTCGGATTTTAAATGGGGACAAGCCCAAACCAGATTTCAGGCCAATTTTGCACTCTTTTTCTTTTATTTTTCATTTTAAAACAAAACCTAATTAAACAAAATTAAACTCCATTAATTAAACACTTAATACAATTATTCACGCATATTAAAATGTTAAAAGTAGGTAAAATTAAACAAGGCAACAATCAGGACAAAAAATGCATATTTTATGATTTTCCATTTAATAACCGGATTACGGTTCAAACTACGCATGACACACATTTTTTGTATTTTGTTTTAATAAAAAAATAAAAATGGGCAAAAATCATAAATAATTAACAACATGCCACGTAAAAATCCAAATATTTGTACAGCAAGACCAATTGCTATTATTTTTGTTTCTTTAGGAGTGATTGTCGCGTAAAACAAAAATCACGTGCTCACAGTAGTAGGTCAATGAAAAACTCAATTTCTTGATCTGGGGGAAGACCCAGAAGCTCATCGGGAAAAACATCGGGAAACTCATTAACTACAGGAAAGAACTGAATGGTTGGTAACTCTACTTCCACATCCCAAACCCGAACTCAGTGATAAATATAGTCCTTTCTGATTATCTTTCTTGCCTTGAGATAGGAGATAAATTTACCTTTTGGTGATGCCGTATTAACTTTTCATTCTAAAACATGCTCTCCTGGAAGCTGAAATCAAACCATCATTGATCTACACTTGATGTTAACATAACAAAGGCCAATCAATCAATATCTATTATAATATCAAGTCCTACCCAACCGAACACCACGCATCTTATCCTTGTTTATTATCAAATCTACCACGGGCCATTATGGCGACATCCATATATATAAGTAACAATATTATGACTTAACTTGCATAACTAATTTAGAAAAAGGTTTATATATATAGGGGTCGACTAAGCCGTAGACATATCATACCCAAAACTAAAGACCTGATACCCAAAACTAAGTAGGCATAACCATAATATATACAAGTCGGGACGGGGCTCCTCACATCCTCATAAAACAACCAAACAAATTTAAAACCCTGACTTGGTAATATTCCAAGAAGAGGTGGAACTCAACAACCAAAAACTGACAGTTGGAGGAAGTCTATAGTAGAGGGTCCTTGGCTCGTCCTATATAAGAACCTCGATCGGACACACTTCAAAGAGGAATCTTCATGTCCTTATGAGTTACCTTCCTCTGCTTGGACCGACTACTATCTTCTTCCTCTGCGTATCCCATAACATACACCGACAAACCTTGATTGATAGACTCCCAAGACTATGGACTATCCGAAACCTAAGAAGAGCTGGTGTTTGCAAATACCTTGACATAGTTTTGAGCCTGAGGGAATCTAAGCTGTGCCAATCCATGCACTACTCCCCTCATACCCTGGTCAACGGGCTGTGACACTAAGGGCCTTGGTGAGGTCAGAACTCCTCTAACCCCATCTACTACCGAAGTGGTCGAAACAGCTCAAACAAATGACTCATATGGATCCTCAGATGGATCCTCCTCAATAGAACCCATGATCTCCAATGGGTCTGAATCCATAGTATAAATTATATCTCTTTCCAACACCTTCGTAGCCTTCTAACCTGTGCTAGCGGCTGTAGTCTTCGGAGGCATCGCTAAAAACGTAACACATCGTTAGGAACATGAATCCTTATATCGCACGATTTAAGATAAAAAGAGAGTATAACATCTTATATGTCCCATAGCCTCCTGTCTATAAGTGTGGTGCACAACACACCCATAAACAAGACTCTACTAGGCATGGTCTGTAGACAACCCTAGGACAAGACTACTCTGATACCACTTTTGTCACGACCCAAACCGATGGGCCGCGACGGGTGCTTGAGTCCTACCTGTCAAACACCCCTAAGCATGTGTCTAAGAAATGAACTTGAGTAACATCTGCTGAATTACGAAAATAACATGTAAGAAGGAAACCTACTTTCAAGGCATATGTACGTATACATGTAGAATACAGTAGGCGAGCCGGCAAGGCTACTATAGACATATGTACATCCAAAACTGAAAGCCGACAAGGCCACATACAACCCAACTAGACAAGTGAAGCATGACAACTCTCGCTAATCAGGGATCCTAATGAGGGGGACCGTCAACTTCCCTAGCTGCACCTGCGTGCATGAAACAAAGGTCCCGTGATATAGGGCGTCAGTACGAAAAATGTACTGAGTATGTAAGGCATGAAAAATTAGTATGTAAAAGACATAGATGAAACATGGAATACAGAAACACATCTTTAAATCCGAATAACTTTGTAAATTCTGAAATGTTTATAATGTCTTGCACGTGCATATAAATGTCGTGCCATGTATAGGTATGGGTGTACATAATATCATCATGCCACTGAGAGCATCCCATCATATCATCTCGGCCACTGTGGGCAATACATCAACATATACTAGCTGATCAGGTGGTGGTGCGTATATAACGCCGTAACCTTTTCCTATATCCCATATACATATATTTATATATATACGCGTATATAACACAATCTGGTCATGAGTCAATGTACATGTATGAAATGCATGAAAAATATGTAATAATCTCAATATCTTTCCAGATAAATTTTTTCAATTGCGTATTATTCTGAGACCCATGAACAGAAACTAATAATAATTTTCATGGGGAATCAAGAATATAGACATCCCTAATAATTTTATTAATAGAGTAATTTATAAAAATTGTGTGTTTGCTCGTTTCTTCAGTATAGTTTGAACATGCAAAAAGAAAGAAGGGAGGGCCTTAACATACATGGAATAGGGAAAACTCCGTATAATATTCTTTACGAAGATTTCACCGTACTCTTTTAACCGTAATACTTTGACGGAATTAAGCTGAAGTATTTTGAACAACAATAAGCTTCTGCTTCTTTGAGTTTTTCTTGATAGAAAATGAGCTCCTGCTCCTTGAATAGTTTTGAACGAATTTGGATTGCTCTACTTTGAATCATTTGAACTAATTTGGATTCCTCTTTCTTGAATTGTTTTGAACTAGGAAAACATTTCTTACCCTTTAATTAAGAACATCTTATCAAAAGGAAGTAGACTATGACCTATTTATCAAAAAGGAACAAAAAAGATAAGAACTCAGAGTGTTTTTTACCCTTTAAATGTTTCTTACGCTTTAATTGTTTCTTACCCTTTAATTGACTTATTAAATGTCAATTAGCCCTTAGGTACCAACCTACTCCAACGTGACCATGAGTCATTGTTTGGAAAGTGGATGGCTGCCACATTTCTTTTGGGTAATTATTAATCTTTGTCCACTTATTAGTTATTTGGGTAATATCATGTTACCCCGTAATTAATCAATTACCCGCAAAAATTAAAAATTATCTCAAATTACTTAAAATTTTACTTATTTTTAATGTACTTCATATATACTTTATACATTATATACATCATATTATCACGGCCATATGGTACCTTGTATGGTACTAGTCCATAATTATCTGGTAGTATCGCTCAACCCGCATTTTATCCCAAATTGGCCCCTTTTAACAAAACTCATTTTCTTTAATCGGTGTACCCCTTTATCCTTCATAACACTTATTTATCGCTTGTTATAAATAGCGTAAGTACGTTAATGTCAAGATGACCTCATCCCCGAGTCTACGTTAGTTAACTGAAAATGAAATTTTAACGTACGAAAAGCGAGATGTAACAGTCCATGCTTCGGATAGAAGGCTAGAAGCACTATGATTCAATATCCAGGAATGATAGCAACGTCGCAAATGACATACCTTGCAGCGTATGGTTTCTATGTACCGAGAGATCTAGTCAGGAGACTAAAGAAGAGTCAAAGACGATATGATGTCTCGCTTGATGTTCCAGAATAACATAAGGAAATCTATGGTGCAAGAAAGTTGAAGGAAGGTTGCGAATAGGTATGAATAGATATGTGTAGATCACAAGCTAAAGTATGGTAGAGTTCTTGGGATTAAGCTCATGAAGAATAAGACAGCTGATGGATTCTCTAAGTTATAGAAGGCTCAATATAGCCAGAATGAACTCAAAGGAGTCTAAGACTAGTAGCATTTAGAAGAGATGGAATGTTGTCCTAGTAGTGGAATAAGGGCGTAATTTTGATAGATAAAGGATGACGTTTGGGCCTTCGATTGAGTAATGACTTGAAAAGGATTCTATAAATTGTAAGGGGCTAAAATACCCATATAAGGTGGCTCACATTGGGATGCTATAAAGCGCGGTTATGGAAGTATAATATCACCCCTAGGATCAACCTAATTACTCCCCATCTCCCCGATGAGATGTGAGACCTAACTGCGGTGTTACATAAAAGATCAAGTTATCAGTGGTAGATGATGAATAAATATTAAGGTGAATCAACAATGGAAGGATAAAAGTTCAACAGTATGAGGTGAGATTAGACCATTATTCATAAGGATAAGCAATGAGATTAACCTGGAGTTGGTTGAAGACCTCAGTAACGATAAATTGAAGTAATAATTAAGGTAAAATATGACCTACGTAGCGGCAGTAAAGTCATATGAATGGATAAATAGGTCTATAAAATATGATATAGCCATATTCGCTAGTTCTACAAAGTACCGAGCAAAAAACTTTAGTACACCTATAGATGCCCAGAGAGACATCTTATTAACCTCTGTATTTGTTTACAAAGTAAGGCCTAGAGATTGGCTAAAATCTAGAGGAAAAAGGAGAGAAGAGTCGCATAGGCACATCTACAAGGTCAGTATCGTACAAGCTGCATGATAGATGGTAGCAACAATTATGAGATTGGAAGGATTTCGATCACAAGTCATGATGTGGGAAACATGCCTAAAGGGGGGAATGCCCTGGCCTATGGATTTATTCACAAAACAACTGCCTAAATGGCAAGGAAAGTACTAAGGTATTCAAAAGAGCTATAAGTTATAAAAATGATAAGAGCATCAGTCAACTTTTGTGGACGAATGTTCCAAAGGGGAATGATGTTACGCCCCGCAATATTACATTGATATTACGTCTCACAGTATTATATTACGATAATGTTACGCCTTAGTATTATATTATGATGATGTTACGCCTTGCAGTATTACATTATGATGATGTTACGCTTCGCAGTATTAAATTACGATCATGTTTCACCCTGTAGTATTATACGTTAAATTTGTCGTGAGGTAATTGATATCAGTACGAGGAAAAGATTATTTGGAGATTATAAGGATTATGCTATTTCAAACAAGTGATGAGTAAATTCGTGAAAGTGAGGGAGTAAGCAAATCGAAGAATATGAATTACGTTGAAATTTGGCATTTTGGGATAAAATATGACCCGATCTAAAATACCCAGTATTTATGGACTAATACTATACAAGGTACCTGTTTACCATGATAATGGTAAGAACAATTAAATTTATAAATGAGACTCTAAAAATATGTGATCTATTTTTGTTCTAGTTGTTAGAGAAGTTGATGCTAGGCACATGAAGTTTAATGATGAGATACAAGCTAAAACAGGGCAGTAATCAAACCAAAGGTCTTGCTACCCGGGCTTCGAGCTGGTCGATAAAAGGCCTCGGGGTCGATATCTGGCTCGAGCTCAAGCTATCAGGTGTAAACGAGAAGTGGATAACAGCTAAGATGTAATTAAACAAGGCTCTTTATGGCCAATATAGAGTAATAAATGAAGAATAAGTATGAAAGTAATAAATGGAAAGAGTAGCCTCGAGCGAGTATGTTAGAGAGAAAAGAGAGAGAGAGAGAGAGAAAAAAAAAGATATTATAGATCTTGTGTAGAATGGTTGAAGCAACAGCAACACCTTACAAAGTGGTGTGGATTCCCTTTATATAGGAGGGAAATTCGGTTATAGTACATCATACATTAATTATAAAAGCATGGACATGGGACGGCCAGACGTGATGCCTTGACACAGGCTCTGGGTAGTCCGACTCTGTCAGACTTAGTCGTGGGCCTTGGGAATTCCCCTTTTTTCTCTAGCCTCGATCTTCATCTTCTTTGAGTCGGGACTGGACAAGCTTCAAGGTAGGGGACTCGATCTCAACTCCACGTCCTCGAGGTCTCGAGATATTCTTCCAAAGTGACTTGATAGCAATAAAGTTAGCCCTCTGATTTTGCCGCATCAAGATAATCTCTGCGTTTCTCAGAATGAAGCGATGGTAAATGACTCTGAAACCCGATTCCTCGAGCTTCTCGTGGCGGCATCATACTGATGACTCAACCTATGGTGTGAGTTTTTGTGATAATCGGTACATACCATAGACTTAAGTTTTTGACATCATTCAATACACTGTCGATTCCCGTTCTCCAAGGTGAAAGTACTTCCATCGATTCATTTCTTCAAGAATGCAGTAATTATCTGCCGATCGGCCTTTCAAAGGCCTTGATGACCGCATCGTTACCTCCTACAAATGGGGGCATTCTGGCATTGTTTTTCTATGCAAGTGTTTTTATCCACTCGTTTTCCCTCTTTTACTTGCCATCTTCCTCTGTCGTTGATCATCATGTTTGGGGTTTGCGGCCTCAAGGCCGTATGGCAGAGCTCCCATAGGCTATGTTGCAGCCTCTTGCTTGAGCTTCCCTTTGTCGAGCATGATTATGCCTTCTGTCGCTGCTGTGGTTGTTGTTACATCTGCTATTACTATCCCTATTTGCTTGAGATGATGACATGCGGGGGTCAACTTTCCTTGCTCGTAAAAAGTTCTTCGGATTATATATCGCCACTCAAAAAGGGGCTCGGATTATATACCGTTGTTCACCTTTATACCCCAGCTCGACGTGGCACTCTGCCCCAAGCTGGTAGCTTGCACAGCTCAATGTTCCAAGAAGTGGATTCTACGTAGTTGTGCAAGTGAGGCCGAGGCTTGCCAGGTTTGTCATTTCTCTTGGCCAGTGAGGTCCTCTACCTTCGGCGGGCTTATGGCATTTTTTCATCCCTCCCTACTTCTCGTCCTATCCTTTGGGGATATTAGTGTGGAAGGCCGAATGAGGCTTCTGAGGATGCATGCCCGGAGGTGTTTGTTGCAGGAGGTGGACCTTCGAGAGTAGACTAGTCTCTAGGCTTTTACTACATGTGTATATCCCCTTTATTTCTGCGTAAGGACCCCTTGTGGGCTTTTGTAACTGTATGTAAGGACCCCTCAAGGGCCGTTGTAGCCAATATTTACGAAACATGAAGATGTTTCCTTACTTATGCTTTTGATTTTTGTCCTGTTACTGTATACTCATGTGTATTCGCAGAGATTTTGAACGTATACCTTTGTTGATGATCGTCAATATTTTTTTCGGCCTTTGGTCGACAAAAATGGCTTCTTTTTGAGATCATCGTTGTTCCCGGAATCAAGCCCGAAGTGGTCCGGTAAACTTGGATCATCAGGGCCCTCGAGCCCCATGAAGATAGACCACTGAAGTGAAAGTCAACTTCGGGCGCTTGGAGCTTTTACTTTGAGCTTGACGTAGATAACCTTTTAAGGTGTTGTATGAAGGCTTCTGAGGAAGGGGCCACTCGTATTTAGGAGATTTTCTACGGTCAAGCCCTCGTGATCGGGGCTCGAAGTGCTTATTGTTTCTTCTCGAGGGAAAACTTTGAGGTTTGGTACCACCTCGGAACTGGAGACGACATCGCTGACCCTCTAGGGCCTAACTTCTTCTTGATGGAGATCTCTGGGGTTGGGTACTACATCAGGATCAATATCGAGGCCATTGGCCTCTGGGGGCCTATCCTAGTTAGGAGAATCGTTGATGTTTCCCATATATACATGGGGAGGTCCTTGCTTCTTTGGAAGATCCCATTATTTTAGATAGCTACCCTTCCACCTTGGCATCAACCTGTTCGTTACCTTAAGCGCAAAGTGTTGGTGTAGGTCCCTGCTTCAGTTTGCCAATTCTACCATAGTCATGACTGCTGCTTCAGGGCCTGCTTGGCAGGGAAGGGAGAGTTCCACTCCCAGTGCTCAGGATCCACGGGAGTTTATTCTGAAGACTATGTTTTCGATAAGAGAGGAATATCTGGAAATGGTGAGGATATCTGCGGATGGGGCGAGGAGGTAGCGTTGCAGGCACTTACCACGAACGAGTGTATTACGGACCCCGCTGATGGATTCTTGAACGTATACTTATATCGTTTTGCACTAGGCCCTCTTGATAGGGGCATGCTTGACTTCTGCTTGAAGTATCAGGTTACTTTGGCGCAGATACATCTATTGTTTTGGAGAGTAGTGCTAATGATGAGATTCTTTGCGGAGAAGGCTGGGCTTGAATTCACGCTTAGTCACCTCTTTAGGCTGTACCGGCCCTTTCATCATCGAGGCCTGCTAAATTTGCAGTGCCCTTCGTCCATGCTCTTTGTTGTTGATAATGAGGAAGATGGGGCTCGACAGTGGGTCAGTCGATTCTTCCGCATCCAAACGACTGACATTATCCCTATGGAGCTCATGCCATTTCCCGAGGGCTGGAATTATGCACGTGAGTGAATTGTCTCGTGCTTTGTGAGATTCGCTTGTAGCAAGGACTTGTTTAGTAATTATATTTCCTTATTATCTGCATCAACTTTGTGGGCGCAGGGCGAAGTTCCAAATTTGCTCGGCTGGGTTTGGAGGTTGGCGACCCATTCGACTTGCTACGAGCGTAGGTGGCGAGCTTTGTCCCGGGGCAGATGGGAGGTGAAATACCAAGGTATGTGCGTGCACTTCTTTTACCTTGGTCTTTGTATATTTTAGATAACATTTTCCTCTTTTTTGTACTAGCTTTGCCGTCGTACGTATCAGAAGGTCCCCGGGGGAGAGGCCGTGCTCCTCCGGAGAGAGGGAGGATTTGTCGGCTTTAAAACCAAGGGACAATGGCGATAAACGGGATATGCACTCGGAGTGCGATGAAGCTTTTAGCGGGGCTAAACAGGTCCGTGTTTCTAAGAAGAAAACATCACCCGAGCATGTTGTTCCTGAAGTCTCCGGTTCCGGAGGAGTGGTTCCTCCGAGTGATCATGCTTCGACCGGGGTTGGTTCTTCCAGGTCCGAGGGTGCTGGACCAACAAGAGTGAGCTCAGACATCGAGCAAGTCCATCGGCTTCGCTTTGCAGTGAGTTTCGGCATAGTCTTTCCGCATTTTGTGCCTTCTCTTCCTTATCAAGCTTTTCTTTTGTAAACCTTTGATAGGCTCAGGTATGAGCTTCTCCATCATGGGTCTAGGTTCGAAAAGCCCTGGATGAGGGTAGGTCCCTTAGGCTCCTCTGCGAGGAAAAGGAGGTTGAGTTGATGCACTGGTGATATGAGGCATTCCGGAGCTAGAATTACAAGAGATATTTGATGGAGCAAGTAACCTCTTGTAGTATGTATTTTGCCTTTTTAACCCTTAAGGTTAATCTTTTTTGCCTATCTCAGTTGTAGAAAAGAACGGATGCTCTGGAATACCTTAGGGGCAAAGCCGGCTGAGTTAGGAATGCTTGTGGTGAACTAAAGTCTCATGTGCAGGCTCAGGCTTCAGAGGAGAAGAGTGCCTTGCCTAACGTTCCTGCCTTCGAGGACCAACTCCTCTAGGCTCATGACAATGCTTCAGTTCAAGTAGATATGATCATGAAGCTCGAGTCCGATCTCTCGAAGGTCAGGGCTAAAATAGTCGATGCTCGGGCTGAAGCAGGATTGAGTGGGACTAAGGGTGATCAGGAAATGGCAATTCATTTGATGGACGTTACTGATGCCCAAGCTGAGTTGAAGCGGGCCCTCGATCGTGAAAATAGGATCGAGGAATATGTTCGTTGCAGATCCTGAAGAGAGGTGCTTGAAGAGATAGGGGCCAGGGGTTTTGTTCTCCCGGAATAGCTGGTTCGAGCAAGAGCGGGCGAGCGTTATGCTCGGTCACTTTTGGCCGACGCCGCGGGGAGTCATGGTGGGCCCTGATAGGCCTTAGCCTTCTGAATCGGAGCGTAGATTTTGCCGTTTTGTACTAGATATTCCCAGAGCACATTTATTGACGGAGAACACATCTTTTGCGTATGTAAATAAGAGAAAACCTGAAGCTTTATCTCTTATGTATCCCTTTCTGCTCTGCTTTTGACCAGGCGGGCTGGTTTTGGAGTTTGGCGAGAACCCTTAGATTCGTAATACGGATCTAGAGCTTATCGGGCTAGCCCATAGGCTGTTTTATGCTTGGTTAAATGCGGCTTTTAACGCAAGCTGGTGTTAGAGCTCTTACGCTTTGGTCAACTATTTTGAGTTTAGTCTTCGAGTTAGGTTTCGACTCGAGCCTACTTGACCTTCAATCTTTTGTACTTGCATGGGCGGATGACAATGGCTCTTACGCCTTGCCATTAGGAATTTGTATTTTAACTATTTTGGGTTCAGTCTCCGAGTCAGGTTACTAATCGAGATCATTTTATTCCTCAAGTTTTCAATTTTTAAGCTGGTGACAGTGGCTCGTACGCTTTTGGTCGTTGCGACTTTTTAGTGTGTGGCCTTGAGGCTCGTTTGGATGGAGACAATGGCTTTTATGCTATTCCCTGTGGGCATGTATAGGCTTTGTTTTTCCCTCGTTAAGGTCTTTTTTGAAATAATTTTGCCTGAACCATCGTCGATTTTCGAAGAATCTCGATTTCAAGTCGTTAGCGGCCATGTTCGAGCACCTCGGAAGGTTAGTTCATAGGTTGAGTAGCTCGAAGCCTTGTGATTTAAAGTCGACATGGTCGAAGCTCATTTAACTTTTGAGGGTAGACTGTTTTAACTGATTCTTTTTGAAGTATATTCAAAGTAATGGCATGTGATTTTGTTAGCGATGGTCAGGCGTCCCCGAGTCGCATTAATTTGGCTGGTGCAACCGTTTTGACCTTAGTCATATGTGTTTGGCCGGAGCCATTTTTGATCTCAAATGATAGTTTAGGCATCTACATCAAGGGTATCCCGAAGTTTAGGCTATGCGACACATAGCCTAAACTTCGGGATTGAGTTTTATGCTTGTAGTAAGGTCTTACAAACTTTTCATGCCTGTTGAGGTCTTACAGTTTTTCATGCCTATTGAGGTCCTACAGTTTTTTATGCCTATTGAGGTCTTACAGTTTGTCATACCGTTGAGGTCTTACAGTCTTTGTTGCTATGTAAAATAGATCTGGCTAGACCGAGTCTAACCGCTCGGGGTCTTACAGCCTTGAGTTTTCTAGTGAATGGCGATTGATGACAGTCTCCGAGTCATTGAGTTTTCTTAGGCTCAAAGACCATTACTAGTAAGCTCGTAATTGCCTCGTTGGGGCCTTATGAGCATGGAGTGTTGACCCTGAGGTTGTGTGGGTGCCAAATTGTTGACGTTAAGTCTCCGAGTATTTTGGGACGTACTCGATTGGGGGGGGGGTGGAATCCTTGCCATGAGCATGCCCAATTTTTCTTTTTTGGAGTACGAGATGCTGAAAGATATTTTTTGATTGCTTGGTACAATAGTACACGTATTTGCTGATGGGAGCCTGACTTACATAGACACGGTTCGTTTGACCGTTTGGCCCGGTACATTATTCTCATATAGGAACCCCATTTGGCATTTCATGGCTTTTCTGAGCGAGTGGCTTTCCAGGGGAATGCCCCTTACCTTTCAAAGTTGACTGCAAAAAGAAGTTGTGCATTTGTTAAGCTTCCCTTAGGCAGCTCGCAGACGTTGCCTCGTTAAAAACCTTGCTGGTAAAAACCCTTCTTTTAGGACAAAAACTCGCTCAAAGGAAAAGAGTGCAACGAGTGCGTTTTAGAACCTTAAGGTATTCAGGCAGGGTTAGCCTTCCGACTGCTCCGATCGAGTGCCTACATAAGGGTTAGCCTTAAATTCGAAGCGAAAAAAGGGAGATGGTCGTACCGTTAAGTGACATATGCTGGCGATGCCTCGAGATTGATTCGCTACAATCATGAGGGCTGACCTGTTTCAATTGCCCGAGATGAAGACGCGGTATGGTTCTTTACTTCGTTTTGCCAAGTTTGATCGAGAGTGAGGCCCGATTAGCCCTTTGATTTGTTCGGGGGCGAAGGTACGAACGTTGGTACCACATCATGTATTGCGAACATTTCCCAAGCTGCATGTTGTTCCCCGTAGACGGTTTTAATTCCATCTTTTGTTGGAAATTTTATCATCTGATGAAGGGTAAATGACATTGCTCTCATGTAGTGTATCCACGGCCGCCCGAATAAGGCATTATACCTCATGTCTCCTTAGATGACATGGAATTTGGTGTTTTGGGTCGTGCTGGCCACGGTAACCGGAAGGATGATTTCTCCTTTCATTGTTTCGCTTGCCATGTTGAATCTGTTAAGGACCCGAGTGGAGAGCATGATTTAGTTGAGCAATTCGAGCTACTCTATCACCCTCGACCTGATAATATTAGCCGAGCTACCTGGATCCACGAGTACACGTTTTATTTGAAAAGAATTTACAAGGAAGGAGATTACCAGTGCATCGTTATGGGGTTGAGACAAGGTCTCGGTATCCTCTTTGCTGAACGTGAGGGCGTCCTCGGGGATATATCCCCAAGTCCATTTTTTTCTGGTGATGGATATTTTTGTTCTTTTCATTATGGGTTCCTGTGGGGCATCGGCACCCCCATGATCATGTGGATGACATGTTGTGGCTCGTTTGTCTCATTCTTCTTGGTTGCCTCCCTTTCTCAGAACTGATTTTTGGCTCGATCGCTAAGGAATTCTCGGAGATGTATTTTGTTAAGCAGCCGAGCAAACTCTTCTCATAGTTGATGACAATCCTTGGTCCTGTGGCTGTGCGTGTTGTGAAACTCACATACTAACTTGTAATTCCTTTGCGAAGGATCTGACTGTATAGGTTTGGGCCACTTGGCATCTTTGATTTTATTGATGGCGAACACGATGTCTAAAACATCGACGTTGAAGTTGTATTTTAACAAGTGGGGCGCACCTGTTGGCACTACATTTCGATCGAACCTAGATTTGTTGATGAGCCCTCGAGGGTCCAGTCCTCGATACACTCTCCAATCATTGCGAGGTTGGTTGCACCTCGGGGCGTTCCTCCTATCTTATAGGTATGGCCGATACCTTTCTTTGTTTGGTTTTGGTTCCTTTGCCAGGAGTCTGCTTGGGTATACCGAGCTCGACGGGACTCTCAACTAGTCATCCTCGGCCCTGATCTTTGACTGGTACTGATTGTGGACGTCCGACCAAGTCATAGCTGGTTACTCGATCAGGTTCTATTTTAGCTATTTTGAAGCCACTGAGCTTCATTCATTCAGTCCTTAGGTGAAGGCCTGCACTGCCCAGTCGTTGGAGACTGGCGATAGCTCCATCTGAAAGCGAGACACGAATTCCCACAGCATATCGTTATCTCTTTGCTTGATTTTGAAAATGTTGGACTTCCTTGTCGCTAATTTGATGGAACCGGCGTGTGCCTTTACGAAGGAGTCCGCTAGCATGGCGAATGAATCTATGGAATTAGGAGCCAAGTTTTGATACCACATCATATCCCCTTTCGAGAGTGTTTCCCCGAATTATTTTAGCAATATGGACTCGATCTCGTCATTCTTTATATCCTTGCCTTTTACCGCGCATGTGTAAGCAGTAACGTGTTTGTTAGGGTTGGTGGTCCCGTTGTACTCAGGGGGTTCCAACATTCTGAACTTCTTTGGAATGGGTTTCGGGGCCGCTTCCTCGAGGAATGACCTTTGTATGAACTTCTTCGAAACTACGCCCTTGAGGACCGGGGGCGTACCTGGGATCTGATCGACACTAGAGTTATAGGTCTCGACCTTCTTATCATTGGCTGCTATCATTTTCTTGCCCGACTCAATCCTTTTGGTGAGACTCAAGCATTTTTACTATGGTAGGGTTGGCTACAGAGCTGTTATTGCTCGATCTCTCGGGTACCTGTTATGTTGGGGGGAGCTATTTTTGGTGTTGCTGTGCTGGGAGTCTTCGGATGGCTTTGTAACTGAGTGATGGCCAACTATTGTGCCTGCAACATTTCAAAAATAACATGAAGACTAACTTCCTATTCTTCTAGGGCTGGGATATTTTGGGCTTCTTGTTGGTCGTCATGTCGTATGCTCCTATCAGTGTGTGAGGATTCATTAACCTGTTGTGCGTCTTGTGAATCCACGTCCGCTAAAATTGGTTCGGGCATGTTATCGGGATTCTGTGGAAACGCGCCGACAGCCGGAACAGCCACGCCGTTTTCCCTGTGGTTTTCTAGGTTGTCGTTCTCAACTCTGTTTACTGAGCCAGACATTTTGACCTGAAATCAAAGATCTCGAACAAGAAAAATGTGAAAGATAACTTGTGTTTGTGTAATGAAACTAGCAAAAAAATAATCACTATTATTTTTAGCCCCATGGTGAGCGCCAAATTGTTTACCGTGAAAATGGTAACTACAATTAAATTTGTAAATGAGACTCTAAAAATCACTAGTTTTTAGAGCAGTTGATGCTAGGCGTATGAAGTTTAACGATGAGATACAAGCTAAAATAGGGCAGTAATCAAACCGAAGGGCTTGCTACCCGGGCTTCGGACTGGTCGACGAAAGGCCTCGGGGTCGATATTTGGCTCGAGCTTGAGCTATTGGGAGTAACCGAGAATGGGATAACAGTTAAGATGTAATTTAATAAGGCTCTTAATGGCCAATATCGAGCAATAAATAAATAACAAGTATGAAAGTAATAAATGGAAAGAGTAGCCTCGAGCGAGTACGTTGGGGAGAAAAGAGAGAGAGATATATTATTGATCTTGTGTAGAATGATGGGAGCAACAACAGCCCTTACAAAGTGGTGTGGATTCCCTTTATATAGGAGTGGAGTCCAGTTATTGTACATCATACATTAATTATAAAAGCATGGAGATGGGACGGCCATACGTGACACCTCGACACAGGCTTTGGGTAGGCCAGCTCTGTCAGACTTAGACGCATGCCTTGGGAATTTACCCTTTTGCTATAGCCTCGATCTTCGTCTACTTTGAGTCGGTACTCGAGCCCCAAGGGAGGGGACTCGGGCGCAACTCCACGTCCTCGGAGTCTCGAGATATTCTTCCGAAGTGACTTGATAGCAAGAAATTAGGCCCTCTGATGTTGCCGCATACAATACCACATGTCCATGATAGTAAGGTGTATAAGGTATGTGAAAAGTGAGTAATATTTTAAATAAGTGGAGATAATTCTTAATTATGTGGATAATTAGTTAATTATAGGATTAATGGGGGATTAATGAGTTGATTAAGGAATTAAGTGGATGATTTTTGGATAAGCCTTATAAACCCATAGAGGTCTTGAATAATGACTCATAAGTCACATTTCAAGGTGGCATAAATTTGTGAATCTAGTGGCTTAGTCATCTTGGAATGTAGGGGCCACCTAATAATTAAGGATAACTTTCCAAATTCAACATTTTCTTCAAATATTCTAAGAAAAGAATGTAGCAACGTTATTTCTAAGAGAGTTCAACCAAGCTTTCCATTTTCATGTAACATTATTCCTAAACTCTTAAGAAGAGTTTCAGCAAGCTTTACATTATATAGCATTGATTCTAAATCTCTTGAGAAAGTGTGATGACCCAAGAGGTCATCACTTATTTTTAAAATAAATTCTGCGTTCCGAGGCTTTAAAAATATCTTTTATCATTACCTCGATTTGCGTGCATAGTCCGGACGTGTAACCGGAAAGCCTATATGTGAGAATCTGTGAAAAATAATAAATTTTGACTATAATGTTTCGGTTAATGTTTTCGGTAAACGGACTCGGACCCATGATTTGACGATCTCGGAGGGTCCGTAGGAAAATATAGGACTTGGGCGTATGCCCGGAATGGAATTCCGAGGTCCCAAGCCCGAGAAATGAATTTTTAAAGAAAATTATTTTCTGAAATTGTTTAAAGGATTTGGAAATGAATTTTGATTAGAACATGTTGGTATCATGCCTGTATTTTAGTTCCGGTGCCCGATACAAGTGTTATATGTGATTTAAGATAATTCTGTGAATTTTGGTAAGAAACGAAATCCGTTTGACGTGATTCGGACCATAAATGCAAAATTTGATGTTTAAAGAAGTTTTGAGAAATTTCATTGATTTTGAGGTTTAATTCGATGTTCATGATGTTATTTTGGTGATTTGATTACATGAATAAGTACGTGGGATGCTTTTGAGGTTGTGTGTATAGTTGGTTTGGAGCCCCGAGGGTCGGGTTTGTTTTGGATAGGCCACGAAGTGCATTTTGAACTTAGAAAATTGCAGAAATTCTCAGCTGTTGTATTAGGTCTACAGGCTTCGCGAGCTCGCAAATGCGACCAACCATCACAAATCCAAAAAGGTGGACTGGAAACCTGAGTCACAAATGCGACTCCATCCTCGCAAATGAAATTTCGCATTTGCGAACAACCTCTCGCAAATGCGATGATGGCTGGGGGGCTGATGTATCGCAAATGCCAAAATCCTATTTTCCTGAAGGGTTTGCAAATGTGAGCCCTTTTTGCAATACCCAAGCTAGAAGAGGTCGGGGTTTGCAATTGCGAACCCCTGTTTGCAATTCCCATACTTGAGACCTGCAACTTTTATACTTAGACGATTTTAAACCCATTTTTCATATCCTCTCAAAACATAAACACACTAGGGCGATTTTTCAAAGGCTTTTTCTTCTCCAAATCAATTGTAAGTTGTTTTTAACTATTTTGCTTCAATCATTAACATCTTTTAACATGACTTCAACTTAAAATCAATAATTTTCATGGGGTAAATTGGGTGTTTTGGGTAGAACCTAGGTTTTTAAAAAATTGGGGATTTGGACCTCGATTTGAGATCCGATTTCAAAAGAAATTATATATTGGGGTTCGCGGGGGAATGGGTAATCGGGTTTCGGTTCAAACCTCGGATTTTGACCATGTGGGCCCAGGGAAAATTTTGACTTTTTGGGCAAAATTTTGGGAAATTCATTTTCATGCATTCAAATTGATTCATTTAGTAGTTATTGATGTAACTAAGTAACTTGTGACTAGATTCGAGCGAATTAGCGGTAGAATCAAGGGGTAAAACCATAATTGAAACTTGAGTTCGTGGAATCGAGGTAAGTCTTTAGTCTAACCTTAGCTTGAGGGATTAGGAGTTGTGTCTATTTGCTACGTGTTAATTATGGAGTACGACGTATAGGAATGGTGACGAGTATCTATACGTCGGTGTCAAGCATGCCCGTGAGTCTTGTGTTATAAATTGTTATGACTCTATTGTGGTTTATTGTGCCTCACGTGTTATTATCATCATTGTTACCTTGCCGGGATGTTTGTTTGATATTATTGTTCCCTTGTCGGGATATTGTTGAGATATCATTATTCCCTTGCTGGGATGTTTGTTTGATATTATTGTTCCCTTTCCAGGATATTGTTAAGATATCATTGTTCCCTTGCCAGGATGTTTGTTTGATATTATTGTTCCCTTGCCGGGATTCCTTGTGATTATTGTTGGCTTGTAACTGGGAGAGGGTGGTATACCTCCCACAAGATATAATGAAATGGGAGCGGGTGGTACGCCTACCACAAGATATAATGAAAAGGGAGCAGGTGGTACGCCTGCAACAAGATGTGAAAAGAAAGTGGAATCTGCCTTTGTTTTCCTTATTCTTGTTAGTGGTTGGATTTTGATTCCTTTATAATTCTCTTGATATTCTGTTTTTCCCTGCTATCTCCCCAAAGCATGTTTTCCCCCTCCCATCTTTACTTGTTTATTCCTACTTTACTTTCCGTTGTATATTACATAGCTGCACAAGTTTATTTGGCAGTCTGGTCCTTGCCTCGTCACTACTTCGCCAAGGTTAGGCTAGACACTTACCAGTATATGGGGTCGGATGTGCTGATACTACACTTTGCAATCTGTGCAGATCCCGGAGCAGCTATTGGACCGTAGTTGGAGGCTACCTTCAGTCCACGTGGAGATCCAAGGTAGACCTGCAGGTGTCCGCAGGCCCTAGCGTCTCCTCTATCTTTTATTTTCTGTTTCATCTTTTTGTTTTAGAAATAGTGTATTGATTTTTTCTTCAGACGTTGTATGTAGTAAATCTTAAACTGTCTGTGACACTGTGACACCAGGTTTTGGGTGATTAAGGCCTAAGTAGTTGTAATAGATTCAGATTTCAGATATATCATTGTTTTCTTCCGCTTAATTTAAAGTTTTGTTGTTTATACGTTATCACCTTATAATTGTTAAAAAGAAATAATTGGGTAATGAAGTAAGTTGTTAAAGGATTGGCTTGCCTAGCTCCCATTAGTAGGCACCATCACGACTCTCGAGGGTGGGAAATCCGGGTTGTGACAGAAAGAGTTTCGACAAAGATGATTTTGCATTAGCAACATTATTGCTTTGAGCATTTCATGCGGATTGTTCCCTGTTTCGGTCTCGCCGTTATGTGTTTTGTTGCAATTAACGTGTGTTAGAGGGATTGTCAAGAGAATTGACTCAGATATTTTAAGGCTATCCCTTCTTTCTTTTGGCATGATCTATACGACACAAACGAAACGTGCAAATGCACAATTTCCATAAATGACTCTATTCATAAAAATATTAGAGATGCTTATGTTCTTAATTCCCCATGTATCATATTATTCTATCATTTGTTCGTGGGTCTCAGAAAATACATAAGTTGATAAAGTTTACTTTATGATATTATTCAAATGAAAAATGGTCTTGTGACACTCTGAAAGATTTTATTGACGTACTTCTCATGCATTGCATTCATGTACATTGAACCATGACCAGATGACATTATATATGCGTATATATATATATATATATATATATATATATATATATATATGGGATATGGGAAAAGGTTATGGAGTTATATACGCACCACCACTATCAGCTGGTATACATTGATGATTTTGCCTACAGTGGCCGAGATGATATGATGGGATGCCCTCAGAGGCCTGATGATGTTATGAAACATGTACCTATGCACGACATGACATTCATACGCATATGCATGACAATATAATTATTTCATGAATTACATAATTATCCAGACTTACAAGCTGAGTCATTTACTCCATATTTCATCCATGTTTGTTATGTACTTATTTATGTGCCTTACATACTCGGTACATTATTCGTACTGATATCCCTTTTGACTAGGGATGTTGTGTTTCATGCCTGCAGGTCCCAATAGATAGGTCGAGAGACCTCCAAGTAGGCTATCAGCTCAATGTAAGGTGTTGGTGCACTCCATTTGCTTCGGAGTTGCTTGTTTGGTTGGTATGATTTAGACGTGTATTGTTCTTGATGAAAATTATGTATTCTTAGAGGATTATAGACAGATGTTATGTACGTAAGAGATTGTATAGCCTTGTCGGCCTGTATTCAGTATATGAGTGGTTATTTTGATCTTGTAGGTCGTATGTCTTATGCATAAGTTAGTATCACATGTTTTATTCTACTTATCTCATGGCCGCCTTTCGGCTCAGTTATCTATGATAGTATGACATGAAAAGATATATTATGTTGGTGCTCGGTTGAGTAAGTTACCGGGTGCCCGTCTCGGCCCATCAATTTGGGTCGTGACAGCAGGAGTTTGAGTATTGCACCCAGGATATTATGGGCATAGTAATTGAGAGCATTGCAGGATCACCCTTAATATCAAAGGTACCAGAGGGATATTACAACAACCATATTCTATAACAGCCCTATAATAAAGTCGGTTAAAAAAGTACCAACCTCATAAGAAGTCAGTACGAAACTCCTACCGAATTGTGTATGCACCAGAGGTGCAAGTATTATAATAGAGCTTCAAGTTATGGACGTGAATTATACCTATGTGGAAAGGAGGTCATGAAAGAGATAGAAGATACGATGCAAGATTTTAATTTAAAGGTGAACAACGTAGAAAATACTTAAAGGTAGAAGGTCGTGAATAGTCCATGCTTCGGATAGAAGGCTAGAAGGACAGAGATTCAATATCCAGGAGTGATAGAAGCGTCATAAGTAGCATATCTTTCAGCCTATGGTCTAGTTATCGAAAAGCCTGACTAAGAGAGTAAAAAAAAGTTAGAGACGATGTGATGTCTCACTTGATGTTCCAAAATGACATAAGGAAATCTATGATGCAGGCAAGTTGAAAGGTTGCAAGTAATATAAATTGATATGTGTAGGTTGCAAGCTATTGCATGGTGAAGCGACAAAGTTCTAGAAGACAGGAGTTCAGATAAGAACGAGCGAGTGAGAAGGTAACGAAAATGGATATGTCCTTAGGATTAAGCCCATGAAAACAAGAAGAGTAGATGGTTTCTCTAAGTTATACAAAGCTCACTATAGCCTGAATGAATTCAAAAGAATCTAAGACTAATAGCATTCAGAAGAAATGGAATGCTCCCCTGGTAGTGCAATGAAGATATAATTGTGATAGATAAAGGATGACGTTTGGGCCTTCGATTGAGTAATGATTTGAAGAGAATTTCATGGATTGTACGGGATTTAAGGTGAATCACATTGGGGTGCTATAAAATACGATTATTGAAGTATAGTATCGCCCCTAAGTGGATTAGGAAAATAACTTCAAATATTCCATGATGCTGCATAATCCCTAGTGGCAATGTATTACGTAAAAAGGTTCAAAGATAAAAGATACAAAGTACGAGATGGGATTAGACCATCATTCTTAAGATGAACAGTAATGAAGAAGTGTTAAAAGACTTAGCTTTATGCATATATGATAAGAAACAAGAGTAACCTGGAGTTTGGTCGCATACCTCAGTAACAATAAATCGAAGTAAGAGTTATGGTATAATATGGCCTACTTAGATGTGGTAAAGAGAATGACGCCCAAAGGAACAACTTGACATAATTTTGTATATGTTCAAAAAATGAGGCCTAGAAATTGGCTAAGAGCTGGAGGAAAGAGGAGAGAAGCATCGCAGAGGTGCACATACAAAGTTAGAGTCGTACAGGCTGCATGATAGAAGGTAGCAATAGTTACGAGATTAGAAGGATTCCGACTACAAGCCATGGTATGAGAAAGAGGCTTAAAGGGGGGAATGCCCTGGCTTTTGGATGTATTCAAAGAACAGTTGTCGAAATGGAAATGAGAATATTAAAGTATTCACAAGAGCTATGGGTTATGAGAATAATAAGTGCATCAATCAACATTCGAGGACGAATGTTCCAAAGGGGGGAAGGATGTTACACCCCATGTTTTCGTACGTGAAAGTGCGCCATATGTAAATTAATGGAAGCTCTAAAATGAGATGTTACATCCTACATTTTCGAACGTTAAAATTTCGTCATAAGTTAATCGATGTAAGTTAAAGAATAAGATTATTTTGAGATTATAAGCACTATGCTATTTCAAACAACTGATGATTAAATTCATGAAGGTGAGAGGGTAAGCAAATCGAAAAAAATTAATTTTGTCGAAGTTTGACATTTTGAGATAAAATACGGCCCAAGCTAAAATACCCGATATTTATGGACTAGTACCATACAAGGTACCACATGTCCATGATAGGAAGGTGTATAAAGTGTGATAACATTAAGTAGTATTTTAAGTAAATTGAGATAATACTCAATTATGTGGATATTTGGTTAATTGTGGATTTTTGGTGGAAGATTAACCATGTAATTAAGGAATAAGTGGATAATTTTTTGGATAAGACTTATAAAAAACTCAATGTGGAAACACCCCTAAATTCCCTATGTATGACTCTTAAGTTAAATATATAGGTGGCAAGGTTTGAGGATTTGACAAAATCTTCTATCATCAATTATATACCATTTTAAGAAAAAGGAAATCATTATGTCTAGAGTACATGAATCTCATCTCAACTTTTATTAAGTGAGATTTCAAGAATTCAAAATGTGATATCATGTATCAAGACCAAATTTAGTAACCAAAAACGCAAGAGATGGAAAATGTGAAATTGCTTTGGAAAATTCATACACGATCTGATTATGCGAAAGATGTATTTCTAAGGAAGCATGGTTTAATATTTCTCAAGAATATCATATGGATTTTTCCTTACTTCGATCCGCCGTTACGTGTTGTCGATTGACGTGTGTTAGATGGATTTTCAAGAGAATCAGCTCAGGTATGTTAAGGCTACCCCTTCTTTCTTTTTGGCATGATCCACATAATACAAATGAAGTGAGCAAAATACACAACTTTCATAAATGACTCTATTCATAGAAATACTAGGGGTGTCTATATTCTTGATATCCCATGTGAATTATTATTATATCTTTTGTTCATGGTCTCAGAGAAAGACGTATTTGATAAAGTTTATCAGAAAGGCATAACGATTTTTATGGCATTCCGAGAAAATCTTATTAATGTATTTCTTATGCATTTAATGCATTTATTCATGTATGTTGACCCATGACCAGATGGCATTTTTGTCATAACCCCGGTTTGCCCTCCATGAACCATCGTGACGGCACCTAGTCCCTATAACTAGGTAAGCCTAATAATGCGGAAAATAAACCAATTTGAGGAAGAAAACAAATAAAAACTGAAATAGTGGATAAAACAGTGTTTAATAGTGTCGCTCGGCATACACAATCATCAACTCTCAAAAAAACTAATACTTTTCCCAAAACCCGGAATCTCATGAAATCAAAAGTTAAGTATACTACGTAGTGCTCTAACTCCACAATGTATAAAACAAAGTAAATACAGAAGGGCTATAACTACAAGATAGAATGGAGAGAAACTCCTCAGTCTGCGGACGTTGTAGATAGACCTCGAAGTCTCCAAAAGATTGCCTCGCCTCAAGGATGGTAATTCTGAGTAGAGGTACCTGGATCTGCACATGAAAACATGTACAGAAAGGGGCATGAGTACACTACAATGGTACTCGGTAAGTGCCAAGCCTAACCTCGATCGGGTAGTGATGAGATCAGGTCAGGGACAGAATAAGATAAATAAGTATAAAGATGACAGAATAAGATAAGTAGTACAATTGAAAACTGATATTAAGAATTTAATACAGGATAATAAGGAATAAAATAACTGGAACAAAGATAAAGACAATCACAATGAAATACCACTCTTCACAAGCATAACAACTGGGGGTCTCTCACTATTCTCAATATATATGTCAGGGATCTCTTGGTATCCTCAATGTATGTTAGAGATCTCTTGGTATCCCAAAGATCTCTTGGTATCCTCAATATATGCTAGGAATCTCTTAGTATCCCGAGGATCTCTTGGTATCCTCAATATATGTTCCAGGGATTTCTAGGTATCCCACACCTCAGCTCAAAGCATAAACGCATACGGGGGATCTCACGAGATGTCGTCCCATAGTCCCAAAGTAAAACACACAGCAGCAACACAAAGAATACTCAACTAAGCTCAATTTCGTACCAAGTAAAATAGGTAATTCTACCCTAACATGCTTCACATAATACAATTAAGGTAGGTTAAGCAAATACACAATTAAGTCAATTAAACATGCTTTTCCTAAGCTAACAACAGGCTTAAATTTGCAAGTAGTATAAAGCAGGAACAAGGAACACAATTGAAATTACTTAAGAAAATCGAATTTTCAACAATTAGCTCGAGTACGCACTCGTCACCTCACGTACAAGGCATTTCAATTATCAAATATACCAAATCCTAAGGGGAAGGTCCCCCCACACAAGGTTAGGCAAGCCACTTACCTCGAACCAGCTCAAAATCAACCCAAAACCACGTCTTTGCCATGAGTACTCGACTCCAAATGGCTCAAATCTATTCAATTCAATTGCAAAATGTAAATAACACTTCAAGTAAATGATTCTATAATTAAATTCTATGCTAATATACGAAATAAGGTAAAATTACCAAAACGCCCCTCAAGCCCATGTCTCATAATCGGCTTAAATTTACATATTTAGAATTCTCATACTCTCACGAGTCTACACATAACAAGAACATTGAAATCGGAGTTCAAATGACCCCTCAAATACCCATTTTAAGGTCTCTTAATCTCAATCCTTAATTACCCATTTTCCCCAAATGTTTCACCACTAATTAGGTTTTTAATCACATATAAACGAGTTATGAAGTCAAAAATTTTACCTCCAAGTGATTCCCCTTTGGTTCCCTCAAAACTCACCCTCAAAATCTTCAATCCCGTTCAAAAGTGGTGGAAAATGAAGAAGGGTCGCAGATGGCTATTTAAATACTGCCCAGGTATTCCTTCTTCGTGAACATGGAAGGCCCCTCGCATTCACGAAGCACAATTTCACTAGGGCCCAGATTTCTTCATCGCGAACGCGATGCCCCGGACGCGAACACGATTCAAAACTTCCTCATCCTATGCGAACGCGGGAAGGCCATCATGAACGCGTAGGTGTAGAACTCCCAGCTTCGCGAACGCAAAGCATTAATTCCTCACCAACCCCAGCTCCTCTTCGCAAACGCGAGACCCCACTCGCGAGCGTGAAGAAGGAAACTAGAACTGGCTGCAACAATATTTTCTGCAATTTCCGTTGAGCAACCAAAACACACCCGAGGCCCTTGGGACCTCAAGAAAACCTACCATCATATCCCATAACATCATTCAAACTTGTTCCAACCTTCGGAACGCTCAAAACAACATCAAAACACCAATTTTGCATCGGATTCAAGCCTAAGAACTTCAAAAACTCTCAAAATACACTTTCGATTAAAAGTCTATCAAACCTCACCGAATGACCTGAAATTTTGCACACACGTAACATTCAACACTACAGAGCTACTCCAACTTCTGAAATTCCATTCCGACCCTCGGATCAAAATTTCACTATCGAATTGGAAACTTCAAAATTCAACTTTCGGTATTTCAAGCCTAAATTAGGTACGGACCTCCCAAACACAATCCGAACACGCTCATAAACACGAAATCACCCAATGGAGCTAATGAAACTATCGGAATTCCATTCCAAGTCCGTCTTCACACTGTTCCAAATACGGTCAAATTTTAGAAACTTAAGCTATCATTTAGGGACCAAGTGTCCCAAAACTCTCCGAAACTCAAAATCGTACATCCCGACAAATCAAAATAGCATAAATAAACATGGGGAAAGCAGTTAAAAGAGGATCGGGGCATAAATTCTTAAGATGACTGACTGGGTCTTCATAATTGTGTACGCGTATGTATGCATATTATATTTATATGGGATATGGGAAAAGGTTACAGCGTTATGTACGCATCACAACCTGATCAGCTGGTATACGTTAATGATTTTGCACACAGTGGCCGAGATGAGATGATGGGATGCCCTTAGAGGCCTGATGATGTTATGAAGCATGTACCTATGCACGACATAACGTCCATACGCATATGCATGACACAATAACTATTTCATGATTTACAAAGTTATCCAGACTTACAGGTTGAGTCATGTACTCTGTGTTTCTTCCATGTCTGTTATGTACTTACTTATGTTATTTGCATAATCAGTACATTATTTGTATGGAAGTCCATTTTGCCTGGGGACGCTACGTTTCATGCTCGCAGGTCCCGATAGATAAATCGAGAGCCTTCTAAGTAGGCTATCAACTCAGTGGAAGATGTTGGTGCGCTCCATATGCTTGGAGTTGCTTGTTTGGTTAGTATGATTTAGACGTGTATTGTTTGGTATGACGGGACTCTGTCTCGACCTGTATAAAAATTTTATTTTCTTAGAGGCTTGTAGACATTTTTCATATTTTGAGCTAGAGCCCTCGGATTTGGGAGATTCTTGAAGGAATATTGAAGGAGTGGATTGGGGAAGTTATTCTAAGTTGGATTTGGTTAAATTACATTAATCTACCATTATTTTTATCATTTAATTAGTTTTTTGGGTTGGGAAGACTGGGGAAAATTTTTAGAAACTTCATAGGCTTTAATTTGAGGATTTGAAGGCCGACTTGTGATCGAATTTGAGTAATTTTGGTATGGTTGGACTCATGGTTGAAAGGGTGTTCGTATTTTGTTAATTTTGTCAGATTTCGAGATGTGAGCCTGAGGTTGACTTTTTGAGCTTACTCTTTAACTTTTGTTAAAGAACTTAACTTTTTCATATGTGATGTTTTAACTACAATATCACACAAGAGGGGGTGATTTGTGTGGTATCCAATTTTTCTCTTGAACTGGTTATGGAAAGACATGCTTCTTTTAATTGTTCCTTAACCTACTATTATTGAAATGGTATATACGGAAAGTAAAGAACACAAGTATTTTTATGTGGAAAACACTTGACTCAAAAGGTGAAAAAACCATGACCTACGTCTTAGTAGAATTTTCCCAAACAATCCATTAGATCAATGAGCCAAAACCACATTTATATAACATTTTTATAAACCTCAGAATTAAATCTAATCTCGTTGTAGCAACCAATCTCTAACTGTTGTGGCAACTTCAAGTTATAGTAAGTATTTATTACAATTTCCTCTAGATAAAGCTGAAATATAGAATATGAAAACACCTACTACAGTTGACTGGAATAAAAGACAGGAACTTGGAATTGGTTCTTCAATTTTGGTTCATGTAGCTTCAAGTCTGCACACATGACTCACACACGAATTGCTTGCAAAATGCCTTGCTATTTTGCTCTTAACTCACGTTTAATTCTGCTTTTGTGTGTTTCTGTAGAATGAGAATATCTTGCAATATACAGAGTTAGTAGATGAAGAAACAACTAGACTTCTAATGCTACTCTTCCTTGGTGGAAGAGTTCTAGTTGTTCTCAACTTCTAACTCCTTCCTTATCTTGGATAGTGTTCTCTTTGAGTGAAAAAAAAGAAGGAAATAATAGTGTCAATAAGCAACAAGCTGATAAGCCGAAATGAAACATGAAACTTTCCAAAAGCATGTTAGAGATGGTGATATTTTAGGAGCATAGCATATCTACGTGTGATTCCTATCAGTAAAATATTTAACCCTAACACATTTGTTACATCTTATCTAGTAAGCTTAAGGTGGTTGGTTTGTGGTGAAACTGACAACACATCATTACTTCACAAGATCTAAGGGAGCAGTGGTAATGGATAACAATGATGAAATCAAGTTGGTCAGTGACAATCTGCAGGATCAGTCAGTTGAGCAAGAGTCGAAGGAGATAAGAAAATTGACACAGCAACTGTCAGATGTATATCAAGCTTGGGTTTCCGGTCGACCTCCACCACAGGGTCCTTCAGAGGGAACTTCCACCATACCCCAGGCAACTCAAACACCGCTCCATGCAACGAGCGATCACATTCTACCACCAAGGTATGTGCCAAACTACAACCTCCACGCTACCCCCGATACCTCTAACATGCGACCTCCAATCGCACCAGTTAGGAACACCCCTCTCGTCGTGTCGGGCGCACCAGTATATACAATCCCGCCACCACCTCCTGTGACGAGGCCAAAAATGAGCCACCATCTCATACTTATGATGGCCAATACTACTCTCCAAATATGGCTTTCGGGGTCTCAGCTCCATATAATCAGACTCCTCAGTACGAGTCACTAGTGTTAAATGAAAAGCCTGCCACGACGGTTGAGACAGATGAGATGGCCAAGAAAATGAAAAGTCTTGAACAGAATATAAAGATTATACAGGGACTAGGTGGTCACAAAAGTGTTTCATTCAGTGATCTATGCATGTTCCCTCACATCTATTTGCCACGAGGGTTTAAGACACCAAAATTTGAGAAATATGGTAGGCACGGCGACCCTATCGCCCACTTAAAAAGGTACTGCAACTAACTGAGGGGTACAGGAGGAAAGGAAGAGCTGCTGATGGGTTACTTTGGGGAAAGCCTTGTGGGGGTAGCTTCCGAATGGTTCATTGACCAAGATATCTCTCACTGGCATGTTTGGGATGACATGGCCCAGGCCTTCATCAAACAATTTTAGTACAACATTGTTATTGTGCCGGATCGTAATTCCTTGTCCAATATGAAGAAAAATCCGACCGAAAGTTTTAGGGAGTATGCCATCAAGTAGAGGGAGCAAGCGGCAAGAGTTAAGCCATCTATGGATAACCACAAGTTGATCACTATTTTTCTAAAGGCTCAAGAGCCTGATTACTTTCAGAACATGATGTCCGCAATGGGTGGACCTTTTGCAGAAGCAATCAAAATAGGGGAGATGGTCGAAAATGGCCTCAAGACTGGCAGAATTGTAAGTCAAGTTGCTCTCAAAGCCACCACCCAAGCTATCCAAAATGGGTCGGGAGGTTTGGCAAATAGAAAGAAGAGAGAGAAAGGGTCCATGATGACTTTGGGATCTAGGGGAGTTCAAATAGGGGCATCACACCCTTATGTGCAAGTTCAGCAAGGGCAATCCAGCTACCCTCAACATTATTATCCCCTGCCAATTCCTCAATACTCTATGGGCCCACCATAATATACAGTGTTCAATGCTCAATCATATGCTCAGCCTCCCAATCAGCAGTACGGGCACCTACTCCAAGGGCCCCCCGACCTCAGCAGATAAATTTTCGGGCACCCTACAATGCTTGTCCCATGCAGGATTATTGTTGAGAGTAGAGGCCGACAGAAAAAATCACTCCATTGGCCGAATCATACTCTAGTCTATTCCAGAAACTGAAGCAAATGGGCGTGATTGGACCCATCGCTCCCCACCATATGCACCCTGACTCACATGCTATTCAAGCGAATGCTAGATGTGAATATCATTCAGGTGCCCCGAGTCATGGAACTGATGACTGTTGGACTCTGTAAAGAGCCATAGAGAGGCTCATTTCTGAAAAATTAATTGTAGTGACGAATGGCGAGGACCCTCCTAATGTGACAAAAAACCCGTTGCCAGCACACAACGATGTTCATTTTGTGGGAATGATTGGCTGAGATCAAGAATACAAGCTGATCAGTCGAGCAGAAATAACAATGGGTGCAATTCAAGAAGGAACAAGTCTGGAAGTAAGTGCCAACCGAGATGTGCCATTGATTGTGAAAGGCGCCCAGAGCTCAAATAAAGCAACTTTATTTGTTCTGAAAATCTCGAGGTTGGAAGTTCACTCCAGTGTTCCAAGCCCAAGGTTATATGAACTTGGAGGCCACCCTATTACAAAGCATAAGTAGGGAGGTACGAAAGTTATAACAGAGCCGATCATAATCAAACCTGTCGTGCAACCCATTGTAACTAACACAAAAACCACTCCTTGGAACTACAACAAAACCGTGATGACCTACAAAGGCAAGGAAATCATAGAGGAAGTGGGGGAAACTGGAGGTTTGACTCGATCGGGAAGGTGTTACTCTCCAGAAGAGCTGAGGAAGGCCAAGCAAATCAGAGAAGGCCAGTTGCCAATAAAGAAACCAGTCACTGAAGCAGAGGCAGAGGAGTTTTTGAAAAAGATGAAAGTTCAAGACTACTCGATCATTGACCAGCTAAGAAAGACTCCTGCCCAAATCTCTCTACTATCTTTGCTCATACATTCCAAAGAGCATGCCCGTGTACTAATCAAGGTCCTGAACGAGGCACATATCTCATAGAAGACCACAGTGAATCAGTTAGAGAAGATGGCCAACAGATTTTTTGAGGTGAATCAAATCTCCTTTACTGATGATGAACTTCCCGAGGAGAGAGCGGGGCACAATGGGGCTTTGAACTGGATGGTCAAATGTGAGGGGCATTATGTAAAGCGAGTCATGGTTGATGGAGGCTCAAGTGTAGATGTATTCCCTCTCTCTACCTTGTAAAGCATGAAGATCAATACAGACAGAATCCACCCCAGGAATGTTCGCACCCAGGCCTTTGATAGTTCAGAAAGAGATATCATTGGGGAGATCAACCTCACCATGACGATTGGGCTGGTTGACTTTGAGATTGTCTTCCAAGTAGTGGACATGGTCACTTCTTATAATTTTCTTCTTGGAAGGTCATGGATCAAGAACTTATTGTTCGAACTTATTATAATTTTCTTCTTATAATCAGATGCTCAAATTCGAACATGACATGCAAGAAATTATTGTTCATGGGGAAGACGAGTTTTCCATTTATAAAGACCCGTTAATCCCCTATATTGAGGCCAAGGAAGGGTGTGAGTCCATTGTCTATCAGGCTTTTGAAGTGGTTGATGTGGACCATGTTGAGGAAGGAAAACCCATTCTGCATCCTCGTCTTTTCGCTACATCTGTAATGGTGGCTGCAATTATGTTGAGACAAGGTTATGAGCCAGGAAAAGGCTTGGGGGCTTCATTGCAAGGAATTTCGGAGCCTATTTCTCCATTCAGTAACCAGGGTACTTTTGGCTTAGGCTTCAGTCCAACACAAGCAGACAAAAACAAAGCCAAACACCGCAAAAATCATGGATGGGTCTTGAAACAACCTATACCTCACATTTTCTACACTTTTGTCAAGCCACGACTCCAAGAGGGTCAAAATTCCTCAGCGCACGCAAACATTGATGAAATTTGCCATGGCCTAAGCCAGATGTTTTCTAAAGTGAATATGATCCAGGCTGGCGAAGGCACTAGTCGTGCTGATATGAAACTAATTGACCCAGACACCATGCTCACCCACTGGGAAGCAACTCCTCTCCCCACAAGGAAGGAGTCTTGGTAGTTTTCTTTTGCAGCTTCTTTTTTGTATTTTGGGTTACTTTCAGGGTTGTAATCCAAACATCTCAGTATGATTGTTTTGTTTTGATGTTAACTCTTCTATCCTTTCGAATTCAATGAAATGCAGTTCAGTTTCCTATTAAGTTTCGTATCTTTTCTTTTTTCTAATTCTTGTCATTTTATTTCCATTTTAGTTTTGTTAATGCCGACTTTAATAACATGACATGCATGCGGAATTCACGCCCAAATCTTAAAAAGCTTTCTAATATCAAAATAATGCATCAAGAGGTTGAATATGATGAAGATGAGGTTGTTGAGGAAATAAAAAGAGAGTTGGAACAATTTGAAAACAAGCCTAAGCCTAACCTCAATGAAACCGAGCCGATTAATATCGGAAGTCATGAAGAAGTCAAAGAAACAAATATAAGCATTCACACAGAAAAAGAAACTATAGATGCCTTGATTGAACTTTTATTTGAATGCAGAGATGTGTTTTCTTGGTCTTACGATGATATGCCGAGTTTAAGTGTTGATCTAGTGGTTCATAAGCTTCCTACGTATCCTGATTTTCCACCAGTCCAACAAAAGCAACGAAAATTTAAAACAGACATGAGTGACAAAATCAAAGAGGAAATAATGAAGCAACTGAGTGCCAATGTGGTCAGAGCTGTCTGATACACCACCTGGGTGGCGAATGTTGTGCCTGTGACAAAGAAGGATGGAAAGACCAGAGTCTGTATTGACTACAGGGACCTGAACAAAGCAAGTCCAAAGGATAATTTTCCTTTACCAATATCCACATTCTTGTAGATAATTGCACAAAGCATGAGATACAATCGTTCGTGGATTGCTATGCTGGGTACCACCTAATTCTAATGGATGAGCATGATGCAGAAAAAACCTCTTTCACCACTCCATGAGGTACTTATTGTTAAAGGGTCATGCCTTTCGGTTTAAAGAATGCAAGGGCAACTTACATGAGGTCTATGACCACCATTTTTCACGACATGATGCACAAAGAGATTGGAGTATATGTCGATGATGTCATCATAAAATCAAAGACATAGGCTGATCACGTGTGCGATTTGAAAAAGTTCTTCGAACGGCTTCGAAGGTATGACCTTAAGCTTAATCCATCCAAGTGTGCATTTGGGGTTCATTTGGGAAACTCCTTGGTTTAATAGTCAGCCGGAGAGGCATTGAACTGGATCCATCGAAGATAAAGTTCATTCGAGATCTGCCACCCCCGAAGAACAAAAAGGAAGTCATGAGTTTGCTCGAGAGGTTGAACTACATCAGTAGGTTCATTGCTCAGCTCACAACCACGTGTGAGCCCATCTTTAAGTTGCTGAAAAAGGATGCCGCCATCAAGTGGACAGACGATTGCCAAAAAGCTTTTGATAGAATCAATGATTATCTGTCAAAACCCCCTGTACTGGTCCCACCTGAACCTAGTAGGCCTTTGTTTTTATATTTATCGGTGATGGATAATTCCTTCGGACGCGTTCTGGGGCAACATGATGCAACAGGCAAAAAGGAACAAGCAATCTATTATTTGAGCAAGAAGTTCACCAATTATGAGGTTAAGTACACCTTTTTAGAAAGGACATGTTGTGCCTTGACTTGGGTCGCTCAGAAGCTGAGACATTATGTTTTGGCCTACACTACTTACCTTATATCCAGAATGGATCCTTTGAAGTACATCTTCCAAAAGCCAATGCCCACTGGCAGGCTCGCAAAATGGCAAATCATGCTCACAGAGTTTGACATCATCTATGTCACTCGCACCGCGATGAAAGTGCAGGCTTTGGCAGATCATTTGGCAGAGAATCTAGTTGATGATGAGTACATGCCACTTAGCACATACGTCCCAGACGAAGAGGTCAACTCAATAGAGGAAGTGGTTCCAGACGATCACCCTATATGGAAAATGTATTTTGATGGGGCTGTCAATATCAAAGGAGTTGGGATCGGGGCAATCCTCATCTCACCTATTGGACATCATTACCCCGTAACGGCCCAACTTCAGTTCTTCTGTACCAATAATACGGCAGAATACGAAGCTTGTATCAAGGGTTTGAAAATGGCCATCGATCTAGATGTGCATGAACTATTGATTATGGGAGATTTTGACTTGCTTATCCGGCAAGCCCAAGGCGAATGGGAGACTCGGGATATCAAGCTTATTTCGTACAAACAATATTTGTAAGACTTGAGCAAAATATTTAAATCCATCAAGTCCAGGTACATTCCCAGGTTTCACAACGAGCTAGTCGATGCCTTGGCTACTTTAGCCTCGATGCTCCCTTATCCAGGCAACACTCATATTGATCCACTAGAAATCCAAGTTCGGAATGAACACGGTTACTGCAATACAATTGAGACAGAACCAGATGGTGAACCATGGTATCGTGACATAAAACAATTCCTGAAAATAAGAGAATATCCAGAGCATACTAAAGGAGATCAAAAAAGAACTATAAGGCGACTCGCCAGTGGTTTCTTCCTGAATGGGAAAATTCTGTACAAGAGGACCCCAAATTTAAACTTGTTGAGATGCATAGATGCTACAGAAGCAGAGCGGATCATGAGTGAAGTGTATTTTGGGGTATGCGGACCTCACATGAATGAATATGTTTTGGCGAAGAAGATTCTACGGGCAGGGTATTATTGGCTTACTATGGAGCGAGATTGCTTTAGATTTGTTCGCAAGTGTCACCAATGCCAGATTCATGGTGACCTGATTCACTTGCCTCCTTCGGAGTTGCATCCCATGTCCTCTCCTTGGCCTTTCGTTTCTTCGGGAATAGATGTCATTGGGCCGATCGAGCCAAAGGCTTCAAATGGGCATAGATTCATTTTGGTTGCAATTGATTACTTCACCAAGTGGGTGGAGGCCATCACTTTCAAAGCAGTCACCAAGAAAGCAGTGGTAGACTTTGTTCATTCCAACATCATCTGTCGCTTTGGTATCCCAAGGACCATTATCACTGACAATGCAGCCAATCTAAATAGTCATTTGATGAAGGAGGTATGCGAACAATTTAAAATCATGCATCGCCTTATGGTGCCCATCTGGGTTTTTAAAGAATTAAAGAACTTGTCTTTAATTCTCCGGCATGAGCACAACCAAGACAAGTTCAAGATGAACATTTGCGGTGGATTTTGAGAATTAGACATCTTAAATGGATTAGGCGTCCAGTCTAAAATGTGTGTCATGATTCATTGAAGTCGGCACATACCTCCAGATAAGTCTCAATATTCCTTTCCCCGAAAGGGACACCTTTCATTTAAGCACAGTTCTTTTTCACTTTCAATTATTATTCTGTTTTTACCCATATTTTTCTTTGAGTCCCTTTAGGTATAATCCTGCATCAAAAGCGAAGCAAAGAAATGACTGCAAAACTAGCTACAGTTTCCCTGTAATATCGAGCACAATTTGGGGCATATATAGCATTGACGAAGGCACGAATCCACCTGAGATCTCATTTAATAAGGAGAACAAAGTGTTTCAAAGAAATTGGAAAGTCGCATGAGCAAGACCTGCTTCATGAGAAAAGTTAATAACTACTGCAAACACAAACTGATACTGGGTGCAAGACAATTGAGTTTGATTTTAAGGAAAAATTGTGTTGCCTTAGAGACAAGGGTAGCGATACCATGGACATCTGGGTATGAAACAGTTGGGGGCAACATTAGAAAGCCAAGGTCTCCAAAAAATGATACAGAGCAGCCAAGTATCTATGTACCACGCTGACAGAATCACTTCTTCGATAGCAGTGGCCGTGAATCAAACTATTCAGGGCATCAAGGCGACAAACCAACCACCACTTTGAAAACTCATAATTTTTTTTTGTTTGAAGCAGGAACAAAGTAGTGCAGAATGTCGATCCTAAAAGAACGAACGTCACCAAACATAAGCTCCTAAAAATCTCTATTTTTTCTTTTTCATCATGCATCACTATTGTTCACACCTCCCAGTTACGTAGCTTAACTCAGGTAGAACCGTTTCGCCTAGAGGGATCCAGCTCATAGTTCTAGGTAGAAGTACTCTTCTCTCAGGTTATTTTACGCAGCTTAACTCAAGTAGAATTGTTTCTCCTAGGGGGATCAAGCTCATAGTTCTCGGTAGAAGTACTCTTCGCTCAGGTTGTTTTGCGCAGCTTAACTCAGGTAGAACTATTTCGCCTAGGGGGATCCAGCTCATAGTTCTGGGTAGAAGTACTCTTCGCTCAGGGTGTTTTACGCAGCTTAACTCAGGTAGAACCGCTTCAGCTAGGGGGATCTAGCTCATAGTTCTGGGTAGAAGTACTTTTTGCTCAGGTTTTTTTTGCGCAGCTTAACTCAGGTAGAACTGCTTTGCTTAGGGGGGTCCAGCTCATAGTTCCGGGTAGAAGTACTCTACGCTCAGGTTGTTTTGCGTAGCTTAACTTAGGTACAATCCTTTCGCCTAGGGGGATCTAGCTCATCGTTTCGGGTAGAACTACTCTTCGCTCAGGTTGTTTTGCACAGCTTAACTCAGGTAGAACCATTTCGCCTAGGGGATCCAGCTCATAGTTCCAAGTAGAAGTACTCTTCGCTCATGGTGTTTTACGGAGCTTAACTCAGGTAGAACCGTTTCGCCTAGAAGGATCCAGCTCATATTTTCGGGTAGTAGTACTCTTCGCTCAGGGTGTTTTACGCAAGCTTAACGCAGGTAGAATTCTTTCGCCTTGGGGATCTAGCTCATATTTCCAGGTAAAAGTACTCTTCGCTCAGGCTGTTTTATGCAGCTTAACTCAAGTAGAACTGCTTCTCCTAGGGGGATCCAGCTCATAGTTCTGGGTAGAAGTACTCTTCGCTCAGGCTGTTTTACGCAGCTTAACTCAAGTAGAACTGCTTCGCCTAGGGGGATCCAGCTCATAGTTCCTGGTAGAAGTACTCTTCGCTCAGATTGTTTTGCGCAGCTTAACTCAGGTAGAACTATTTCGCCTAGGGGGATCCAGCTCATAGTTTCGGGTACAAGTAATCTTCGCTCAGGGTGTTTTACGCAGCTTAACTCAGGTAGAACTGCTTCGCCTAGGGGGATCTAGCTCATAGTTCCGGGTAGAAGTACTCTTCGTTCAGGTTGTTTTATGCAGCTTAACTCAGGTAGAACTGCTTCCCTTAGGGGGATCCAGCTCATAGTTCCGGGTGGAAGTACTATTCCCTCAGGTTGTTTTGCATAGCTTAACTCAGGTAGAATCCTTTCACCTAGGGGGATCCAGCTCATCATTTCGGGTAGAACTACTCTTCGCTCAGGTTGTTTTGTGCAACTTAACTCAGGTAGAACCATTTCGCCTAGGGGGATCCAGCTCGTAGTTCCGGGTAGAAGTACTCTTCACTCAGGGTATTTTATGGATCTTAACTCAGGTAGAATCGTTTCACCTAGAGGGATCCAGCTCATATTTCCGGGTAGAAGTACTCTTTGCTTAGGGTGTTTTACGCAAGCTTAACGCATGTAGAATCCTTTCGCCTTGGGGATCCAGCTCATATTTCCAGGTAAAAGTACTCTTCGCTCAGGTTGTTTTATGCAGCTTAACTCAGGTAAAACGGTTTCGCCTAGGGGGATCCTACTCATAGTTCCGGGTAGAAGTACTTTTCGCTCAGGGTGTTTTATGTAGCCTAACTCATGTAGAATTGTTTCGTCTGGAGGGATCCAGCTCATAGTTCCAGTTAGAAGTAATCTTTGCTCAGGTTGTTTAATACAGTTTAATTCAGGTAGAACCTTTTTCACCTAGAGGGATTCAACACTTTATCAATAATACATGGTGCTAACGCCTGATTTTATTTCCTTCCAGTAAGATAGGGTACCAGCCCCTAGTTACATTTCCTTTCAGTAGTACAGGGTATCGATCCCTGGTTACACAATCATTCGTTACAAAATTTTATCTCTTTTAGCTAGTTTATAATACTATTTCTATCTGCCTTTTCAATAAATTAGATAATTTACAGATTTCTCTAATAACTCACAAAATTTTTCTAGTGCCAGACTGGGGCAGAAAATTTTTGTTCATTTTTGTTTATCTTTGATGGATTTGCAGGCTCTGCCGTATAGCACAACTGAAAGCTTGCAGTTTCAGTTTCTCATCAGAAGAAAGAAATCTTTCGATCACAAGATAGTTGGAGTTAGCTTTGATAATGTGTCAGCAACCCAGCCTCTCAAGATTCGTCTTCTCAAATTCTGATCCAGAAAGCAAGCAATCGAGATTGAGTCATAATCTTTTCTTCAAAAGAATCAAGATCCAATCTAAGGTCAATGCAAGCGAGCAGGTCAAGAATCAAGATTTGACTCCAAAAGACGCATAGATAGGAATTTTGGACTCTTAGTTTGCAGACATATATGGTACTCTTCTCTTTTTCGTTTTTGATGTAAGAAGCGAGTAACAGAAATAGCAACAGCAACAACAGTCTTAACTCTAGTGTCCGGTAGTCCCAGCTACCAAATTTTTTCAAAACTACACTAACCTGATTCCTTTATAGACAAGGATATATAGGCAGCCTCGGAAGCAAGGTTCAGTCACTTTTTTCAAAAAAAAATTGCTTCCAATGGAGTGACATGTGAGCAAACATTAGTTATGGCATTCACTTTTCTTTGCACAAAAACTCTTCATGTTCTCGAGCAAAGAGGGGCAGCTGAACACCTAATTTTTGCACTATTTTAACACCTCCTAAAGTTATTAGTGTTTTATTATTTTAATTATTTTTCTCAATTTTGTGACTTTAATTGCATATTTCCTATCATAAAATACTAAAAACAAATAGTTCTTTCTTCATTTGTGCATTTTAAGAATTAACTAGTTGTTCAGTTGGTGAATTAATCTAGTTAATTGATTATTAGAATAAGTTATTTAATAAATTTATTTGTGTAAAATTAGTTTAATAAGTAGGATTAAGGGAAAATGAGCTAAAATTAATGATCAGGTGGCTAAGAGTGTAATATCATGTTTAATTGAGTGGCTTCCAGGAAAAAATTCGAAACGACATAGTTTCAAGGTGAAACTACGTCACTTTATTTAATAAAATCAAGATGAAATCTGAGCCCTCCCTTATCCTTGATCCAATGGCCCAGGAGTTCGCCACCGGTGGCGGCCAACCTCCAAACCACCCCAAAATTTTACCATTTCTTCCTCTCAACCTCCTCTCCATGAATCCAAGCCTCATATCCTCCAAATCCCAACCAATTTCCACGAATCTAGCCTAAATCAAAACCCTAGCCACCACTTTTTGACAAATTCGTGGAGATTGAGCCACCCTTTCCACCTAATTTTTACAAACATAGATAGAGCCCAGCAAGGGTACCATTTGGCATTGGTTTTTCCGGCGAACCCCACTGCCCCGCCGCCACTGATTCTCCTTTTTTTTTTCTTTCTTCTTTCGACCCAAAGGCATTTGTTTCCTTTTGGCAAGATGCCAGAATCTATTGGTTTAGCGTCTACCAAAAAGAAACATGCGCCTCGGGGTCGGACAGCCACCAGTTGGCATCCCAGCATCTTCTCGTGGCTCGAACAGTGTCAAATGCCCTCGATTGGTATAAACCTTACTTCCTCTTTATCTTCTCTGATTTTTCACTTTTGCAATTAGTATTAGTTTTAAAGGTTTAATTTCTATTAACGTAGTTGTTAGTTATGTGCAATTGAGTATTAGTTTTGAATTACATGTTACTTTATAAATGCGAATTTCAGTTCATCGACCTAGCCGGTCGAGTAGTTCGTTATTGTCTATTGGTTCTGATTTTCGGTTCTTCGACCTAACCATTTGACTATTTTGTGTGAACTTGTTGAGTTTGAATTTTCAGTTTTCTGATCTAGCCGATCGATAGTTAAGTGTTTTATACTAGTTTCATGACAAATCAAAAAAAATAAAATTAGTTGAATCGTTTATTTAGTTAGTCGTTTGTTAAGTTGTTATTAGTCATGTGTGATAATTTAGTAATGCTTGTTTAACTTCTGTTTCGCACTTCAGTTTGTTATCTCAGTCGCTTCATGTTAGTTTGTATGAATTGAATTGATTTCAATCTATTTAGTTTGAATGCTTAGTTCGGCTATCTTTTAAGTCTTGTTTCTATTGTTTCAATTTATAGTTTGGTTAGTTTGCAGGTTTGAATTTTGAATTCAGCTATTTGTTGATAAAGTCAGAGGGTACTTTAGTATAGGGCCCATGTTTGGTTGCTTTTACTATTTTAATAGCTATTTTGAGCACACTATTCCAAACACTATACACAGTTGGTAAAGAAACTGTCCTTTAGATAGATTTTTCACCAAAAATCTATCCATTGAACTGTTGGGACAGATGTTTGGTAGAAAATCTATCATTTGGATAGGTTTGCAATAATAATTGATGGTCACCCTCTTCTATAAAAGAGGTCTTTCTTTCAATTAATGGGGACTGTATCTTGCACTTACACACACTCTAACACACTTAGTCATCATCTTCTACACCTTAAAAAGCAAAAAAACTTCAGAAACGATCAACTGAACATACTAAATAGTGAGCTGAAAATTCTGAACTTTGTGAGTGTTTCTTAGAGTGTAAAACTTGTAAGAAAATAGAGGAATCCTAGGTGATTGCTTGGGGAAGTAGCTACCACTTTCTAATACTTTCTTTCTGGATTTTTCTGGGATGTTTCTTGGGTCATAAGTTGTTAATTTTGCTGTTGTGGCGTTGTTGTTTGTTGCTGAAATTCAGTCTCTCCCTTGCTAATATTTTTTCTCTATTGATCAGGTAATTTCTTCAATTGTTGTACTACCTTTGGGTCAAGAATGAATGCAAAATAAGATGATTTAAGCCTCTTTAGTTTACTTCTATGCCTTCAATAAGGTCTGCTCCTTATGATGAATATGTATGGAACACCTGTAATTAAATAGTTCCAGCTTTCCTTATTTTCTTGTCAAGTTATTAGAGTTGCGGATACAAGTTATGTCAGGGATGTGTGAATTACTTCATATCAGTTTCTTTTTTTATTCATATTTTTTGTGTTGTTCTGGAAATCAACATGCGGATTTTAGTTGTGAAGATTGCTTAAATTTATAAATTGGAAGTAAAGTTTAGTTCTTATCTCATGTGTTGGAAATAATTAATCCAAGTTAGTTAAATGTTTAAATCAATGAACGAGATTATTTTCTTGATTGTTCTGTGTTTGTAATTAAAAATTATTGTTTGAGGCTTAAATATCTGTTGTTATTGGAGTACCATTCGAGTTTAACTAGTGAATGATGGTTGCTCAATTTCTTCTAGATTAGTGTTATTTACAAAATTTTGTATAATTTTGTTTTACTCATGCTAGTGGTAGTACAATATGAAATTTAACCAAGAATATTTTCTGTCATTTGGGTTCAAAGACCTTGTCAGGTTCATGTAACTATCTTGACTCACATGTTAGTTTAAGGTTATTTCCCGTGGATATCGAAAAATCTAAATTTCTTCATAAAGTATAATATGTATACGGGTTTGATAAGATCATAGTATCAATAAGTTATTTCTTTTCTACTGTGGATGTGAAAGGGTTTTATCTTTGAGATTATATTGGTGTAAAGATTCTTAGTGAACTTTGGCTAAATTTTAGTTCTATATAAGAATAATATTTTGCTTAAAGAAATATAAATCTATTAGGCCAAATAGGCATGAGATCGTTAAGATATTTTTTTTAAAATATATTTTTACATTTTTCATAAATAAATAGAAAAAAGAAAGGGAAGAAAGAAAGTGATTTGCGGCAGTTTGTTTCTTGGACTTAGAATTGAAAAAATAATGTTTTAAAATCATAGTGGGCCCAGTGCTATTCTAATGGCCAAAATCACCAAATCATTCCATTCTTAAGTTGATAAAAGTTAGCCATTCAAATATAAGTATTTTAGTTTTATCAATTAATTTCAAAGAGCTATATTCTCTTTAAATATTTATATGACTTATTCACTTCTAAAATAGAAGGCTAGTGAACTCTTCATCAGGTGCGTTAATAATTTCAATACGACCCCGAATTCGCTTGCGTAGCGTGATTGTGACATTCAATAATTAGCTTTGCAAATAAATATCATGCCTCCTCTTTTAGGCCCAATTGTTTTTGTCATAACCACGGACTCGCTTGCGTAGCGCGGTAGTGATATTTAATAAATTTTCCAAATTAATTTCTCAAGTATAAATGTAGTAATTTTCTCAAAAGTAAAAGCACTACAAATAATTGATTGTCACGATTTCAGAGTCTCTTGCGAGGTGCGATTATGATAAATTATTAATTTTTGTTCGATGATGCATTCACTTGTGTAGCATGGTTATGGCAATATCCAAAAATATTCTTTAATAATTCTAATAATTAAGAAATAAAAGTTGGTAGGTAAAACATGAAAATCTTATAAATCACATGTCCAAAATTAATTGAAGCCAAGTTTAAGTCAATAAAGTGATCGTGCTAGAACCACGGGACTCGGAGAATGCCTCACACCTTCTTCCCGGTCAAGAATTCCTTACCCGAACTTTGTTTTGGAAGACCAATAATAATAGAGTCAAACCTTCCTTTGACTAGGGATTCAAACAAAAGGTGACTTGGAACACCAAAAAAAAAAATCAATTCCAAGTGGCGACTCTAAACAATAGAATAATCCCTACTCAAATTAGTTACTTCAATTGGAAAAACTCTTTAACCCACGATCCATAATATAATATTCTTTCGGGGGTAGAAAAAGGGGTGTGACACCATAGAAATGTGTTTTAGGTTCAAAATCCTTACCTTAACGAAGTCTCCTTGATTTCTTTCTTCAAATTCGCCTAGAGCTCCCGAATCCATGTTCAAAAATGGTGAAAACCTTCAAATATCGCGAAGGAAGACTTATATACCTTCTTCCCAGGGATACTTGCATCTGCGGTCCAAAATCCCCTTTTGCGGTACCGCATATGCGGCCAAATCCGCCGCTTCTGCGGAAATCACTTAACGGACCAAATACCGCATTTGCGGTCCTCTCTCCGTATTTGCGACTCCGCAGGTGCGGTCCATCTACCGCATCTGCGGTTCCTACTCTTCCTCTCAAATCTGCATTTGCACATCCTCTTTTGCACGTGCGGCGCCGCACCTGCGGTCCTCAAACCGCAGGTGCGAAAACACCAGAAGCAGCAAATCTCAGCATCTGCAATGACCTTTCAACTTCTCCGTTAACCATCCGAAATCACTCCGAGGCACCCCGGAATTCAACCAAAAGCACAAACATATCCTAATACCTTATACAAACTTGTTCCAACCACCAAAACACTCTGAACAACATCATATCAACCAAAACACCTCGGATTCAAGCCTAAGTTTCAAAAATCTTCCAAATTCCGCTTTTGATCAAAAACCCAACCAAACCATGTCCGAATAACCTGAAATTTTGCACACACATCCCAAATGACACGACAAAGCTACTGCAACCCTCGGAATTCCATTCCGACCCCTATATCAAAATCTCACCTACCAACCGGAAATCGCCAAAATATCAACTTCGCCAATTCAAGCCTAATTTTACTCCAAACCTCCAAAATCTATTTCGATAACACTCTTAAGTCATAAATCACCTCCCAAAGCTAACTAAACCATCGGAACTCGCATCCGAGCCCTCTAACATATAAGTCAATATCCGGTTGACCTTTTCAACTTAAACTTCCTTAAAAGAGACTAAGTGTCTCAAACCTTACCAAAATCATTCCGGACTCGATCCGACCAACCCGATACCATAAAACACGAATAACAAAGCATAAATAAGCAGAAACAGAAAAATAGAGTGGTAACCCATGAGACGACTGGCCGGGTCATCACAAATAAATTGTTTGTTCCTTATTTATTCTTTATTAAATTAGAAAGTACTTAATACTATACACTTACTAATGTGACTTTTTATTAACTTGTCAATTATATTGACTTAATATTTTGTTACTACTTCTCTTTTAATATAACATAGATATATGTTTTATTACTCTGGAAATATATATTTTTTTTTTGAACTTACGTTATACTGATCAAAATTATTTAATTGTCTAAATTTATCAACAACAAAAAAAAATCGAGTGTTATTTACTTATTTTTATTTTTTTAATTAACTTAAATTATGAATATCATAAAATTATCTATACCCCCCCTCTATTCGTGCGTTCTTCTCTATTATAATATATTCTTTTCTACTGTAATATTTAATTAGCTTTCTCATTTTGCATTTTACTAAAAATATAATTAACGATGTAATTTTCTTACTATATTATAATTTTAAATTCATCAAAAGTATAAGAGATAAACCTTTTATTTTTTTATAAAATATTTATTAATATTTTGAGTAATTCCTATTGTGATATATATATATATATATATATATATATATATATATATATAAAGGAAGAAGTGGGTTGTGAGTTTATTTTTACTAGAATTTCCTACATGGCGCAGATTGATTATCTCCTCCTCAAGAGATGTGATAAAGATTTGTGCAAGAATTGCAAGGTTATCCTGAATGAGTCCCTCGCGACGCATCATAGGCACTTGGTGATAGACGTAGGCATCATAATAAAAAAGAAGAAGCGGGTTGTTAAGGGTCACCCGAGGATTAGGTGGGGAGCCTTGTCTAAGGATAAAGCGCAAGAGTTTGAGAGAAAGTTGATGGCTTTGGGGTCCTGGAGGATTAGGGGGACGCACGTGCTATGTGATTAATGTCGGCGAACTATATTAGGGAGGCTGCGAGAAAGGTGTTAAGGGTCTCGAAGGGTTACTCTGACGGGCATATATGAGACTGGTGGTGGAATGAAGAGGTCCAAGGAAAAGTAGAAACAAAGAAAGCTTCGTAATTGAAGTTAGTAGAGAGAACTGACGAGGAGGAGACTAGGGATAATAGAGTAGGGTATAAGAAGGCTAGGAAGGAGGCGAAGTTAGCAGTCACGGAGGCTAAGAATGTACCATTCCTATTGGAAGTGGAATGAAGTTCCATGTATCTATCTACCGAGAATTTAGTGTAGTGTATCTGTTTATGCACAATAAAGTTGCTTAATTAATTTGGGATCCTATTAAAGAGTAAATGCTGGCTGTAAAATGTGAAAATTGAAATGAATTTCTTAATCACTACCTAAGCATTTTCAATTCCTACTAGAATAAATGCACCATGAAGTTGGTTAATTAATTTGGATCCTATTAAAAGATAAATGATGACTACAAACCTGCAAATTTACTAGGTAATAATTTTCCTTTGTTACTTCGTATGAGTATTTATGAAATCGTAAACTCTGATTTTTGTTAATTTTTATTTAGCAACACTTTTCACTGTTATTAATCATTTTTGTTGCGATGGATGATTAGAAAATTAAGGTATTTTCTATTTGACTCTACACTGCGCTTGAAGTGGTACTGTAGAAGCAACTACTCCCTCTATTATTGCATTTGTTAAAATTTTATCATTCATCCTTCATGCATAATAACAGCCAATACCCAGATAAAGATCTGGGGACGCATAATCCCCCAAAACCTCCTGATATTACCAACGAAAATGATACTGGAGATAAAACAAATTCGCTTATCCTCATTCAAAGAAAAGTTGTTTGCCTATGAAACTATGGCAGACCCCAACACAATTCACCTAGACACCAACCCACCACTTGGTTGCTGGGTTCCCCATCCTCGTAGTCGACGGAATCCATGGAACATGTGATCCATGGTACCTGATAGGAGCAAATCTATTGTTGTATGTGAAAGTAGACAAAACAAAAGAAAGAAAAATCAAAAAGAGATGAAAATATGATGTAAGCGCTTACATCGACATTCTTGTGATGTAAGCACTTACCTCAGCATTCTTGTGATATAAGCACTTACATCGGCATTCTTATGATGTAAGCGTTTACCTCGTCAAGACATTCAAATGCCTATAAAAAGAGGTCTACATTTTCATTTATAGATCATCCCATAAACATTTTCTTTCTCTCTTCAATTAATAAAGAGTTATTCTTTGTGTGGCCGTGGAGTAGACAAAAATTGTTGAACCACGTAAATCTTGTCTTGTCTTGTCTTGTCTTATGTAATTTATTAATTTTCTCTCTTAAATATTCTTTCCCTTCTATTAGCTTGACACGCTTCCCAACAACTTGTATCAGAGCACAGACAGTGTAATTCTGGTAGAAAAGTATAGTATTGGTACAGGTACTATTCATAAGAATAGTGCGACACTATTGATCATCGTTACAATTCACAAACACTATTCACATAAATCTTTTGTGGAAAATGGCATCGGAAGAAGGGAAGGTTAAGATTGACAAGTTCAATGGCAAAGATTTTGGATTCTGAAAAATGCAAATAGAGAATTATTTGTACCAGAAAAAATTACACTTACCTCTGACCAAGGTGAAACCAGAGACTATGGCCAAAACGGATTGGGATCTATTAGATCGCCAAGCTCTTGGTGTGATTTGTTTGACACTAACACAAAATGTGGCGTTTAACATCATTAACGATAAGACCACTGCAGGCCTGATGAAGGCGTTATCAAATATGTACGAGAAGCCATCTGCTTCAAATAAAGTCTATTTGATGCGTCGATTGTTAAACTTAAAGATGACAGAAGGTGGATCAGTCACGGAATATATCAATGAGTTTAATATAATATTAACTCAGTTGAGTTCTGTTAATAGAACAATTGATGACAAAATCAGGGCGTTGATTCTACTATCATCTCTACCGGAGAGTTGGTCTGCAATAGTAACTGCAGTTAGCAGTTCATCAGGAAGCACCAAACTCAAATTGAATGATATTAGAGACTTGGTTCTAAGCGAAGATATTCACCGAAGAGAATCAAGTGATTCACCAGTATCTTCTTTTAATACCGAAAGCAGAGGGAAAAGCAACCAAAGAGGACAGAGTTATGGTCGTGGCGGATCAAAGTCAAAGAGAAGAGGACAATCCAAAAATCGCAAGGACATTACTTGTTGGAATTGCGATAAAAAGGGTCACTATAGTAGTCAATGTACATAACCAAAGACGAAGAAGGAAGAAGAAAATTCAGCAAATGTAATTGTTGAACAAGTCGGTGATGTACTAATTTGTTGTGCAGACAGTCCAGTCGAATCTTGGATTCTGGACTCAGGTTCATCCTTTCACTCTACATCATTCAAAGAATTATTGCATAATTATATTGCTGGAAAAATTAGGAAATTTTATCTAGCAGACGGTGAACCTCTCGACATTGCAGGAAAAGTTGAAGTTCATATAAATACTTCACAAGGTAGGCTATAGAAATTGCAAAATATACGACATGTTCCTAACCTCAAAAAAAATCTGATATCTATGGATCAGATTGGTAGTGAAGGATATACAACAACATTCGGCAACTGCTCGTGGAAGATAACCAAAGGGAATTTGGTTGTGGCACGAGGCTTCAAAAGGGGAACACTGTATGCAACTGCAATACATAGAGATACCATAGCAACAGTTGATCATGGTCGTGATACAACATTGTGGCACCGGAGGCTCGGGCATATGAGTGAGAAGGGAATGAAGTTGTTGGCATCCAAAGAAAAGTTGCCAAACCTAAAACATGTTGAATTAGGTTTGTGTGAAGATTGCACTTATGGGAAACAAAAGAGAATTAATTTCTGAAAGGTGGGAAGGACGCCAAAGAAAGAGAAGCTGGAACTAGTGCATATAGATGTGTGGGGACCAGCTCCTGCAACTTCTCTAGAAGGCTCACGCTATTATGTCACATTCATTAATAATTCTACAAGAAAGGTATGGGTTTATTTTCTGAAAAACAAATCTGATGTGTTTGTTACCTTTAAAAGATGGAAAGTTGAAGTTGAAAATCAAACAAGTCTAAAGGTAAAATGTCTGAAGTCTGACAATGGAGGAGAGTATGATAGCCAAGAGTTCAAAGCATTTTGCTCGGAGAATGGGATCAGAATGATCAAGACTGTTCCTAGAACACCGAAATAAAATGGTATTGCTGAGAGGATGAACAGAACCCTGAATGAACGAGCCAGAAGTATGAGAATACATTTTGGGTTGCCGAAGCATTTTTGGGCTGAGGCTATTAACACGGCAGCTTACCTCATAAATAGCGGACCCTCTGTACCGCTGAATTTTGAAATTCCTCAGGAGGTATGAACAGGAAAAGAGGTAACTCTCTCACATCTAAAATTTTTTGGTTATGTTGCTTGTGTGCATGTAAACTCTAATGATAGAGATAAACTTGATCCTAAAGTCAAGAAATGTTTCTTTATTGGCTGTGGTGATGATAATTTTGGTTATCGATTTTGGGATGATCAGAATAGAAAGATCCTAAGACAAAGGAATATCACATTTAATGAAAACGTGATGTATAAGGACAAGCTTGAAGTAGAACCAACCATCACAAGCAAACAGACAACCAAAACAGTTGAGTTAGAAGAAATTTCAAAAATGAAGTGGCTAGAAAGATTACAACTGATTCAGAAATTAAAGATGAAGAACCAGAAGCCAAATCTGAAGAAGAATTAAAAGCCAAATTTGTATTAGAACCAGAATCGGAACTAGAGATAGAATCAAATGCAGAACCAAATCTGGAATCAGGACATGAATCGAATTCCGTTTCAGTTACTCATGAACCTATATTGAGGAGATATAATAGAGTCACGAATGCTCCAGATAGGTTAACTCTCTTTCTTCACTATTTACCTTTAACTGATGCTGGAGAACTAGAGCATTTTTTTGAAGCAATGCAGGTGATAGACTCTGATAAGTGAAAGCTAGCCATGAAAGAAGAGATGAATTTTTTTAAAATAATAAAACATGGATACTTACAGAGTTACCAAAAGGAAAGAAGCCATTGCAGAACAAATGGGTGTATAGAGTCAAGGAAGAGCATGACGGTAAGAAGAGATACAAAGCACGATTAGTAGTAAAAGGCTTTCAGCAGAAGGAAGAAATTGACTACACCTAGATCTTCTCTCCAGTAGTCAAATTAACTACTATCAGGTTGGTGCTAAGTATCGTAGCTACAGAAAATTTGCATTTGGAGTAGCTAGATATTAAAACTGCTTTCTTGCATGGTGACCTTGAAGAAGACATCTACATAAAGCAACCTAAAGGTTTTCAAGTTTCTGGTAAAGAAAACATTGTGTATAAGTTGAAGAAGAGTTTGTATGGTTTAAAATAAGCTCCTAGACAATGGTACAAGAAATTTGATAGATTCATGCATAAAAATGGTTTCACACGATGTGAGGTGGACCTTTGCTGTTATATCAAAAATATTGATGAATCCCATATCATTTTACTGTTGTACGTTGATGATATGTTAATTGCAGGATCTAGCATAAATGAGATCAACTTGGTTAATCAACAACCGGCGGAGGAGTTTGAAATGAAAGACTTAGAACCAGCTAAGCAAATGCTTGGGATGAGGATTAGCAGAAACAGGTCAGAAGGAACCTTAGTCTCAAAAAAGTACATACAAAAGGTACTAAGCAAGTTCAGTCTTCATGATGCAAATACTAAAAGCACTCCACTCGGAAGCCATCTTAATCTGTTAAAGGACCAATCACCTAAGATAGATGAAGAAAGGAAGTACATGTCCAAAGATCTGTATACTTCAGCAGTAGGAAGTTTGATGTATGCTATGGTTTGCACTAGACCTAACATAGCTCATGCAATTGGAGTTGTCAGTAGATACATGTCAGATCCAGAAAAGGAGCATTGGGAAGATGTAAAATGGATATTGTGATATTTCAAAGGCACCTCAGGTATGACACTTTTTTTTAAAAAGAGAAATATTATCTTACAAGGTTTTGCTGATGCAAATTTTGGCGGCGATCTGGATAGTCCAATAAGTACCATTAGCTATGTTTTCACCTTGGGTGGTACTGTTGTTAGTTGGATGTCCAGACTTCAGAAAAGTGTTGCTCTATCTACCACTAAAGCAGAGTACATGACAACCTCAGAAGCTGGAAAAGAGATAATTTGGCTCAATAATTTTCTTAAAGATCTAGGTAAAGAGCAGGACAATTGTGAGCTTTTCAGCGATAAGCACAATGCAATTCATCTTGCCAAGAACCCAGTGTTTCATGCAAGATCGAAGCATATCCAGTTGAGGTATTATCATATTTGAGAGTTGATAAATGAAGGAACTCTTTCCTTGCAGAAGATACCAGGGTCAAAGAACCCGTCAGATATGTTGACCAAAATTGTTGGTGTTGATAAATTGAGGTTGTACACTGCCTCAGTTAGCCTTCAAGACTGAAAGCGTGAAGGCGCCACCAGAGAATAGCAAATCTTTTTTTATTTTCTTTCTTGATGTAACATAGGTTTGAGGGGGAGAATAATAGGAGCAAACCTATTGTTATATGTGAAAGTAGACAAAACAAAAGAAAGAAAAATCAAAAAGAGATAAAAATATGATGTAAACGCTTACATCGACATTCTTGTGATGTAAGTGCTTACCTCTGCATTCTTGTGATGTAAGCGCTTACATCGGCATTCTATGATGTAAGAGCTTACCTCGGCAGGGCATTCAAATGTCTATAAAAAGGTATCTACATTTTCATCTGTAGATCATCCCAAAAACTTCTTCTTTCTCTCTTCAATTAATAAGAGCTATTCTTTGTGTGGCCGTGGAGTAGGCAAAAATTACCGAATAACGTAAATCTTGTCTTGTGCAATTTATTGTTTTTCTCTATTAAATTTCTTTTTCTTCTATTAGCTTGACACGCTTCCCAATAGTACCAACACAACCATTAATACCAAAGGTATCAAATAAATCTAATTAACGGAGGAAGATCGAAATCGTATGTACTCCCCATGGAAATATTCTCTAATAATCAAGTTTATTGGCAAACGTATCCTACACCAATATCTAAAAGAAAAAATAACCCAACTTTGAAAACCCACAGAACCCTTCCCTTTAATCCATCTGGATCACGACTATTTTATTATCAAATTCACCAAAGAAGAAAATATGACACAAGCCTTCAAAATGGCCCATGGTTCATTAATGGTTACTTCCTATCCATTAAACAATAGGAACCAAATATTGTAACCGAGAAAGCAGAACAAGTGCATATGACCGTTTGGGTACGCCTTCTACAATTACCTACTGAGTTCTACGAGGGCATAGTCCTACAAAAAATTAGTAACTCTATTGGGAAACTTCTTAACATTTATGCATGTACCAGTACCACACCAAGGGATTGATACGCGAGATTTTTTGTAGAATTGCCTCTAGATGATCCCATCCAACCATGTATCCTAATTAGATCTCACCTCCAGCAATTAAAATATGAAAGAAACAATTTTTTATGCAAAAACTGTGGTTGTTTGGGACATGTAGCTCTCTCATGCCCTCATAATAGGATCAAACCAATAATGATAAAAGACTCCAACAAAGATGTGGAAATTCCCCCCGACGGAGAATAAGTGGCACACTGTCATCTTCCCCAGATTAAAACCAAAGCAGGCAAAAAACTTTGGAGAAGCAGCCATCCTTACAGGAAGAACAACATCTAGCCATTCCTTCGGATCCAAAAACAGGTATAGATGTAAATATTTTCGATGTGGCATCAGGTAAGTATCTCAACACTCAAAAACTATTTTATAAAGCAAAAAAACATGAACCCTTTAATGTTTCCTCTTCTCAAAACCTAAGAATAATTGCTACATCTAATGTTTCATCTTCTCAAGACCTAAAGACTATTAACTCTTATGAACACCACTCGTTGACGGGCATTAATTTGGGTGCAGTTCCTACATTAAAGGAAAAATAGTCCATTCCTATTCTAAACAAATTCTCCTCCTTAAAGGATGAAGACATTAATTCCCTTGATTCTAGGATGCAAATGGAAAGTTTTGTCATTGTTTACCTTGTTTTGCCTATGTGCATCTTGTATCCACGTATATTCTTTTATCAACTTAGAAGAAATGTATGAAAATGAGTATGGATATGTGTTAAAATTGGATCTCGTTAATGTCATTTTGTAGACGGGGTAAGTTGTATTTCCTATCTTTTCTACAAGTAAAGTCATACCTGCCATGTGACCAAGTGGTCACGGGATCGAGCCGTGGAAACAACCTGTTTCAGAAATGTAGGGTAAGACTACGTAATAGACCCTTGTGGTCCGGCCCTTCCCCGGATCCGACGCTAGTGCACCAGGCTGCCCTTTTTCTACTTGCAAAGTAAAATTTCAGGGTCAAGTTAATTTCTCATGCCTATATTTATTCTCATGATATACAACTCCTATATGTCTGAAGCAATATATCACTTCATCGTTCCTTCTTAAAGACTTGCAACTTTCTTTGCTTAGCAAATAATAATTCTTCCCCTCATCTGGAAATCTATTGTCCCCTTGAAGATGGTAGGTTTGAGGTGTTTAATGTCTCCTTGCATAATATGGATTCCAAACATTCATGATCTGAACATAAATGAGTCGAATGACTTATCCCTCGGTCTATTAGTGAACTATCTCTCCGGGATTGTAAAAGATGTTATACTAGAAATATAATGAATTTAGAAATATAAATAGTTTTAATCATTCTGTTGAGATTATTTAATAGTTAGTCATCTTTTATTCATTTTACATATGCTATTTCTGTAAACATTTAGGCTATCAATGTAGTAAGGCAGTTAGAGTAATAGTTAGTGGAAGTTAAAGCTGGTGACAGTTGTGCAAGTGTATAAATACATTGTACAGATATTTTGGAAAGTGTTGATACCCAATTTTTCCTCATATATTTTTTAATACATTTATATATATACTTTCAAAATAGCACATATGCAGTTATAAGAATGCCTAAGCATTTTTATAATTTTTCTATAATTTAAAAAGCTCTAAATCAATTTATTTCTTCTTTTTTGTTTATAAAATATCCAATAATTATTCTTCAAATTATTTTGTGATAATTTGGTGATTTAGATTCATTATTTATTCCATCATAATTGTTTAAATATTTTTAGTATTTTTTGTATAATTGCATTTACATTTTTAGGCTAAATTGCAAATCTTTGCATTAATAGCTCATGTTAGCGTATATTACATTATTGATGCATAAAATGGTCTTTTACATTTTAAAAATATTAAATAACTATTTTAAATCATTTAAGTACACAAAAATATTTTTTGGAACTCATTTACTATTTTTATAAATTATGTAGCTATTAAAGTGGCTATTTAGAATCTGGCCTATTTTATTTCAATTTTTAGCCCTATCTCGACCCAATAATCAGCCCAATTGTAATTCAAATTACCTAGCCCAAACCCTGCTACTCGATCCGGCCCCAAAACCCCTTCAATCTCAATCGTTGATCATAGAGATCAACGGCCACAAACGACGCTTCTTAAAATAAACCAAACTACCCCCCCCCCCAAAACCCTTCATTCTACACCATCCGTCGCCCTGAAACCACCCTCTTATCTCAAACGCTCTCAAACCTAACCCTAATCAAACCTAATCATCACTCGTCTATGGCTATCTCTGGTGGTCTTTCGCCACCCCCAGGCCTCTATTAGCCTCTCTCACATTGATATTGCCATATACATGGTCCTCAAGGGACCAGGGCTAGTTGGCTTGCATCTATGGCTCCTTTCTCGCCTACTTCAGACTGTTCCACTGTGATTCCAAGTAAGATCGTCCTATATTGACAATGATCTATGGGTTTCTAAGCATGTTTCTTCACCTCTGTGTTGTTCTCCTCGAAACCCTAATATCTTTCTTCTAAATCTCTTGGATTTGTAAAAGATCTGAGATGATTTGGACTTGTTTCATATGAGTTTTACAACCACCTTGAGATTCTTTACAAGAATCGTATGATTTTCAAGTGATTTTAATCTTTTTTATAAACTAGGGTTTTCGGAAATTTCTTTTACAAAATGTTTGATGATTTTTGAGTGTTTGATCTTCCACTTCTTATATGTTTGACTGATTTTGTAAGTTTGCTACAACCCTAACTCGCTTGTACCAAAAACCCTACTTTTTGACATTCTTTGTTTTGTTTCTATGTATTGGTGTACTGATTGTGTTCTTGCTTTGGTTCTTGTGATTTCTCGTGATTTTCTTATCCTAATATGCCTCTACTATATTTCTTAGTTCACCTTTCACTGATTCTATATGTTTGTGTTCATCCTGACTATTTATGTTAAGACCTATATCTTTCTCCTTTTAACTATTTGTTTCGTTAAAATTACGTGTTGAATCCTGACTATTCATTTCTTACCTTATTTTATTTGCAAAATTTTTGACTTTATACGTGATTTTCTCCTTGACTATTCTGAAATTCTTATTCCTTGATTTGATTTGAACTCTTTTCCTTAACAAACTATGATTCTTATTTTTGATTGAACCATTTGCCTTAATTAGCTTTCCCCTTGCCTTATTTGTTATTTGCTGATCTTTATTAATTGTTACCTTAATTGAAACTACTGTTCATTTACTCCTAATTACCTACTCTATTCCCGAACCTTACTTGATTCTTTTCCTTAAATATCTAGCATTCTTTTACCGTTGATTTGATTATTCCTTGATTAAGGGGAAGACTTGTTGATTTTTACATGTGATTGATTCCCTGAATCTCTCTAATTGCTACTTAATTGAACCCTTACCTTATTTTGCTAAGCTTTTGATTACTATATAAACTCCCTCTTATTTTCACTTCTAAACAAGGAACAATAGTTCAAAAAAATCTCTACTCTTTACACTCTAAAAGACTCTCTCTCACACTCTCTCTCTCTCTCTCTCTTTTTGTACTCTCTCTGCTTTCTTTGTTACTTGTGATCTTTTCCATTCTAGCCGATTGCAAGCCAAGGCTGGGAGTTACACACTACCTTTCTCACATCTTGTGTTTTTCATTCTTTAACTAGGTATGCTTCTGATTAATTTTTAAGAATCAAACCTATGTGTTTACTTACTGCTTTAGTGCATATGGCCTAAGTCTATTCATGTTTCTATTTACTGCTTATCCAAGCATGTCTAATACTGCCTATTCAAACCTGTGATTAGTATATTTCCACTTTACTTGCCTGTTTACTGTCTTGTTTAGCATGTTTGCATATGTAACTTAAGCCTGTTTGGACTGACTACTGTCTGTCATAATCTCTGCTTCTATATAATTAGCATGCCTTCATTGTTAATACTTGCCCAGCATGCTCATTTAAAGTCCTTGCCTGTTCCTTTTCACTCCTACTAAGTTAGTCAACCTCTTTTTAGTTATGTGGTTTAGATGCATGTTCTTGCTGTGATCTTTGTTGCATCTGTATAACACCCTCAAAACTCTCTATGTCCCGTTGTTTATATGCTTCATTAAGATGTACCCGCTATGTTCCCAACCACTATACCCTTATGTGAAAGTTGTTCGTAAAACTTGTGTTATGACTTGGGTTCTGATTGCAAATTATTTTCTTCACACTTTCCCTCAAACTGTTTCAGCACTAATGGTTTCAGAAGTGCTTTTTTAGTCTTACGACCTTTCTATTAAACTCTTTCAAACTGTTATGCACTTTCACTTACTCTTAGAATATTAGGTTTTGCCCCTCTGATATGTGTACTGCCTTGAGACCTTTGAGATCTCTTTGAATTCTGGCATATCAGGGCTGGCATTTCCACACTGCATAATAATCAGTTATTATTTGAGAAAGGTCTAGGTGTGAGCATTGCTCGGGATCCTTGAGGTCCTTAGGGAACTCTGACATACCTAGACATAAATTTCGCTATGGAACTTTGGGTATTTGAGACTAATGGAGGCTTTGAAATAACTTTTGGCCTATTTCAAGCTCCCTATAGTTTAATTCTAATCTATTTATGTAATTCATTCGATTCTTGGGTCTGTAATAATTATTGTAAACAAACAGTGGTGTGATTAATGAAAAGGGGAGGGTAGTTATATATATTATGGGTAAAATTGGGTAGATATCATATCTATAGGGTCTATGTTGATTCAAATGTGTTTGTTAGATAACATGCCTACAAGATCTGTTTTAAAAAATGAGTCTGTTTGCTTTACTTCCACAATTAGAAGTCATGCCTATAGGATCTAAATTAGTTTCTAATAACTAGATACCATGCCTATATGGTCCATGTTGATTCAAATGTGTTTGTTATGTTTGCTTTACTTCTACACAATTAGAAGCCATGCCTATAGGATCTAAATCAGTTTCTAATAACTAGATACCATACCTATAGGGTTCATGTTGATTCAAATGTGTTTGTATGTTTGCTTTACTTCCACACGATTAGAAACCATGTCTATAGGATCTAAATGACTTTAATAATAGAGATCATGCCTATAGGGTTAAAATCAGCTCTAATAGAAATCATACCTATAGAGATTAAAACCATTTTAGTTAGAAAAACAATTTAATTCAGGTTTGTTTATTCTGAATAGAATTAGTTAATTAATCTGTCGCTTCTTTAATAAGTTTTCAAACGCTGGCTTAAATTAACACTACTAGAAAACATGCCTATAGGATCTCAAGTTATGGTTTAAAAATCGTTTTACGGTTTCACTGATCAATATAGATATCATGCTCTTAGGACATTATTATTATGCGCTTAGGCAAGCCTATAGGGCGATTAAAATCCAACAACTATAAAAAATGCGCTTTGAGACTGCTCACTTTTAACAGGTCTAAAATCAGTAGGATTCAGTTCTTAGACACTCTAGCCTTAATTCAGTAGTGTATAATCTCTGCTCACCTAGATATCATGTTCTAGGGTTTTCTCTTAGAATACCTGAAACAATTGTTTGAGACATGCATTTATTTGTTCTTTTTGTGGAGGTAAAATGTGAGCCTTTATTTGTTCCTCCTTAAGTGCAGTCCAAATATTTTTTGATTGACTCCTAGACTTTTCTCCTTTAGATACCTTAGGATGGTCTAGAACTTCCTAAACCTAAAGGTCCTAAATACCTCCAGGACCACAAGTAAGGGACGGGTAGTGCACGCATACGACATCTATCAAGGTTATTAGAACGATTTAGGCTATGACCGAGGGTTGGGAATTGGATAGTAAGGATATGATGACTACACTCTAATGTCACGTGTAGCCCCTCATTGAGGATTGATTACCGAGCATTGAGTGGGGTAATCTTGTGGGCTAACCAACCTAGGACCCCTCTTTCCCAACTCCCGTTTTTTAAATAAATTTACTTTTCTTTATATATGTGCAACTTGTTCCAACCTTTTCCCCTGTTCCATTACTTGAATCATATATGTGCCTAGAATGCCTTTACTTGCACGTACGTGTTAAAATGGTTTATCTTTTTAAGTGACTAATTCACATAGTTTAAGTTCGGCCGGGACCCACCGTTGTGGACCTTGAGGGGTGCCTAACACCTTTCCCTCAAGGTTATTTCGAGCCCTTACCCTAATCTTTGGTAATGCAAACTGGTCGAAGAGTTAATCGCTCTAGTACCCTAACTCACCATAATCTGTTTGGTGGAGACTCTTCTAATACCCAATTTCCAAAAGAAAACGAGTTATTTTCCCCCATAAATGTCGAAACCCGGACTCCGCGAGGAAAAAGGAGGCACGACAGCATGGCGACTCTGCTGGGGATATCTTTAGGCTCTTACCATAACGAACTTGATTGTGAATTAGTCTTTAAGCATGCTCTATACAACGTACCCTTTCCCCTTATTTGAATTTAATTATTTATGTTCAAGCATTTATGATTTCTTTCTCTGAAACTGACTTGTCTCTTTGTTTTCTTTTCTGTAATTGTCTTTCAATTGTTTAAATACCGTGTTTATCATTTTCTTACGTACAAATACTTGAAAACATGTTATTTATTGCTGCATAAATCATGCTCAATATCATACTCCACTCGTGCATAATTAATCCTATAACAAAGCTTGATGAGTGTTTGCACTCTTCCTATATATCACCCTTTAAATTCGGAAAGGCGTATTTGCGGTAAAACTAGTCGATCAGCGGAGCGTTCAACGGTTCCGTGCCTTTCCCCCTCAAGTTGTCCGCTTGAGGGCCCAAGTCTAGACCTCTATAGCAACCCTACTCTGATTAAATTGTACATGTATCATGGTCAAACCTAGTCGGGCTAATATGTTGTCCACATAATAGCCCTTTAAGAATAGCTTTGTCCAAAAGTCCATCAGGTTTTCCACCAACGGACGTAACCACGATTTTGTGCATTAATTTGGAGAAATAAGTGCCAATATGCTAATCATTACTGTATAAATAGACAAACCTGGAGGGGCAAAGGGCCTAACTCGCTTTATTTTGCATAAATGAGGCACGAGATCTCCAGATTTGGTATGGTTAGCACACCCTCACTTTTGCTAGATTGGTGGAGGGATCTTCTTTCATGTGACCAAAACCATGTGAAACGAGTCTTAGGAAACTTTCCTTCTTTAATGGACCTTCAACTCAACAAAATGTTGATCGAGGCTGTAACTATATTTTGGGACAAGGAAAGATCTGTGTTCCGTTTTGGGAACATAGAAACGATACCGCTTCTAGAAGATATAGGAGGATTTGCTGGGTTATCTTGGGATAGTTCTAATCTGTTGGCACCTGAAAATCGCACTACTAGGGGGTTTCTGGAAAAAATGGTGGGGCTTAAGAAGAATGACAACTTGAAATGCCTAAAGGACTCCTACATACCTTTTGAGTTCCTTTATGAAAGATACGGTCACAGCAGTTCCTACCGTCTTTATGATGATGAGTTCTCAATCACTTCATTGGGTTGGATTCATCGTAGGGTCTTCGTGTTTATTATGCATTTCTTGGGCATGCTGATATTCCCAATTCAAATGGACAGGATCCATACTAGGATGGCCATGGTGACCAAAACTCTGATGGACGGGATCGAGGGAGAGACATACACCATCGTCCCTATGATCGTTGCAGGCATGTACCGGGCTTTGGAGAGATGTCAGAAGTAGTTCAGGTTCTTCGAGGGTTGCAACTTGCTGCTAAAGGTCTGGTTGTTGCCACATCTCCAAAAAAGGCAATAACGTTAAGAATTTCCACGAAGGCCATGGAATGATCACATAGCCTTCCATCATCCCAAAAGAATGAACTACATTCCAGACATGTTTGCTCAGCCAGAGGACGTTGTAGGATGGGTACAGTTTTTTGAGAATTTAACTGAGGATCAAGTCTAGTGGATGTTCAAGTGGTTCCCTACCGATGAATTCATCATCAGATCCAAGGATTTTTTGCACTTTCTGTTGATTGGGTTGAGGGGAATATACCCTTACGCTTCTCTCAAGGTTTTGAGACAAGCAGGAAGGAGACAAATCATACCATGGGTTGCCAAAATGTGTCACTTTAGCGCCAATTTCCAAGGTGACATCATCTCGTACAAGAATGAAGCGCAATACATGTGGACCTTGAAGATTATTGTGGAGAAGTATACTATTCAGCTACAACAATACCACACGGGCCACTCATACCTTTACCCTTCGTGGTTGGAGGACAACATAACTGGGGTCGCTAAGCCAAGGGCTAGGCCAGGAAACAGGGTTATAGATGAGGTTGCTGAAGTAGAGGTGAAGTACAACAAGCTGTAGAAGAGAGTCCAAGAGTCTGAAGTAGAGCATATAGCACTGCACAAGGATTATATAGAGATGAATAACGAGTGGAAAGAAATAGCTGTTAAATCTAGCGAGAAGCTGGAATACCTGGAATACAGTTTAATGGAGTTGGAAGGAAGATAAGAAAAAGGGTCAACGACTACCAGAACGCTGAAGGGAACGAATCAGGGCATCTTGTAAGGGCATTCCTGCTACTGAACCTGTGTGATATGGGAGAATTGATCAACAATAGCATCCAGTCTAGAGAAGGTCCTTCTGGGACCAAGTAGATTAGATTTATTTGCTTTCCTTTCAAATGTAATAAGGCCAAGAGCCATTAGTAACATTATCTTTGGTTCATTTACTTTTACTTTAATGAAATGAGGCAATTATTGGCACTAAATTTCTCCAAATTTATTTGTCGCTAGGCCTACCTCGGGCACAATGAGGCTCCTAAATTGGGACACGAATTTACATTCCCGCAATATATTTTTAAATATTGCAAACATTTCAGAATCCTTACTGACTTGTTTACCTTTTCATTTTTCTTTATTTCTTATTCCCATCCCCTAAGGTTGGTTCACTCATACTAACATCGTTAGCATATCACACCAGATCTAGAGGCCCTCCAACTCCTCCTTCTCCAAGCAATACAAAAGGCAAAGGAAAAGCAAAAATTGACTATTTAAGTGGCATTTGAAAGGAAAATGCTGAGAACGCAAAAGCTTCAGACGGTCAGAGTACTACGGCACCAAATGATCTAGTTTTGAGGTTGGAACAAACGATATTAGAGCTACAGGGAGAGCTTGAGCAGGTCCGCAATTTGGCTAAATTGTCACTCACCCTGAATATCCCTAACATCAACCAACAAAACACAAAGAACCCAGCACCTCCCCTAAACACACCAAACCAACAAAACCCTCATGCACCGCATCAATACGCAAACCCACCCCAAAATCTCAATCCCCTACCAATACAAACTCCGTCGCAACACCACCATCAACCAATTTAGTACCCACCAACCACCACTTACCACACGCCCCAAAACACACCATAACCCATTCTCGATCCTCAAAACTCTACCAATGACTACCACTACACCCAGGCACCGGGCACTCACCAAAACAACCCCATATACATGGAAACCGTGCCTCACTCTGTCCAACCAATCTCCTATACCCTAGAACCCTCCGAGAAAGACCTGCTCATTCAAAACATGGCTGAAGAACTCAAGAAGCTGGCAAGTCGAGTTCAGGGTGTCGAAGGCGGTAAGGGAATAGAAGGTTTGAACTATGAAGACCTATGCATGCAGCCAGATATAGAACTACCAGAGGGATACAAACCTCCCAAGTTCAAGATGTTTGATGGTACAGGTAATCCCTGGGTTCATCTGTGGACCTATTGTGACAAGCTTGTTGGGGTCAAGAAAGACGAAAAGATCCGGATGACACTCTTTATGAGGAGTCTTACTGGAGATGCTTTGTCCTGGTACATCAGTTAGGATACCAAGAAATGGTCTAATTGGGTGAGTATGTCGTCTAATTTCATAGACTGGTTCAGGTTCAACACATAAAATACACCAGATGTTTTCTACATCCAGAATCTCAAGAAGAAACCCACCGAGACCTTCCATGAGTATGCTACTCGTTGGAGTTTGGAAGTGGCCAAAGTCAGGCCATCTTTGGACTAGGAACAAATGAACAAGTTCTTCGTCAGAGCACAGGATCCGCAATATTATGAAAGGTTGATGGTTATTGAGAACCATAAATTCTCTAATATCATTAAACTTGGGGAAAGAATCGAGGAAGGAATCAAGAGCGGGATGGTAACGAACTTTGAGGCATTACAGGCCATAAATAAGGCATTGCAATCAGGCGGCATATCAAAGAAGAGAGATATCGGGGCAGTAATGGTGGCTCGGGGCCCGAAATCTCCACTTACCTATCAAACACCTCCACCCGCATATCAAATACCTCCACCCACATACCAAGCACCACCGCCTACACATCAACCCTCATCTCCAGATATTCCCAATTAGCCACTGTCCATCACACCTATAACACCCAACCGTCCCATTTCCAATCACCCTCAACTCAACAAAACTATCCAAGACCAAGACCCAACTTCGACCGCAAGCCACCAAGACAATACATCGCCATTGCTGAACCCATTGACCAGTTGTATGAGAGGTTGAAAGCCGCGGGTTATGTCACTCTTGTTCCCACTGTGGCATTAGAAAGTCCATCCCAATGGGTCAATCCAAACAAACCTTGTGCATACCATTCTAGTATAAAGGGGCATACCACTGATGAGTGACGAACATTGAAGGATAAGATCCAGACGCTAATCGACAACAAGGTCATATAGGTAAAGGAAGTCGTACCTAATGTTTGCAACAACCCCCTCCCTGATCATAGAGGTGGTGGGATACATGTGATAGAGACGAACGAAGAATGGGACCCTGAGGCGTCGATTGGGCTTATTTGAGAAGGCAATGACTTTAAAGTTGCAGTCACACTTACTCCTATTATGGTACAGACTCAGTCACCAATCGAGGTTTAGGTAGATGCACTAATTCCATTTGAGGTGGAGGTAGCTCCACCTGCGACCACCCTCGCTCCATTTGAAGTAGAAGTGGTCACACCTTTCATAGTGACAGTATCAACCACACCCCTTTTCAGTTCAAAAGTAATACCCTGTGATTATGTTGCCGAAGCTCGGCGAAAAGGGAAAGCAAAGGTAGAGGAATCCGATGCTGCACAAGGAATGACTAGGATTGGAAGAGTCTATACACCTAAGCACTTAGGAGGAACAAGTAAGGATTCCACTACCAGGCATCCTGTCATTGAAACAGGGCCAGATGACCTGTGGAGGAAAGTACAAGCAAAGGAGTATTCCGTCATTGACCATTTTAACAAAACCCCAACTCAGATATCCATCCTATCACTGCTGCAAAATTCAGAGGCACATAATAATGCTTTAATGAAGGTGTTAAGTGAAGCCTATGTACCCAATAACATCACCGGCGGAGAAATGGCCAATATGGTAGGGCAAGTACTGGAAAGTCATAAGATCATCTTCCATGAAGATGAGCTACCACCTGAAGTGTTGAATCACAACCGAGCACTGCATATTACAGTTCAATTTGAAGACAAATTCATTACTAGGGTTTTGATTGACGGCGATTCAAGCCTCCATATTTGTCCGTTAGACACTCTGAAAAGGTTGGACAATGGTTTTCATGAAATACGGGTAGGAAGCATAAATGTGAAAGCTTTCAATGGGTCTCAAAGAGCCACAAATGGGGAAATTAACTTGTGCTTGCAGATGGGGCCAACTTGGTTTGACGTCAAATTTTAGGTGCTCGACATACCAGCCTCATATAATCTTCTGTTGGTACCATGGATCCATGTCGTCGGACCCATGCCTTCCATACTACATCAAGTCGTGAAGTTCGAATGGAATTGTCAGGAGGTGATCATTCACGAAGATGGGAGTAACCCCATTTACACTAGTCAAACCATCCCGGCTATTGGACATAGAAGAAGGCTAGGAGGGGAAACTTTTCATCACATTGAGTGTGTCAACGCCGTTGAGAAGGACAAATGGTGGAGTAGCAAAATAGAATGCATATTAGCATGGTCTGGGTATGAGCCCGGCAAAGGGCTGGGGAAAACCTCTAAGGTATCACTAAACCAATACGGCTGAAGGGTCATAGTACTACTTTTGGGCTTGGATATCAGTACACATGGCAAGAATACAATGATCGATCGCCTCCATGGCGCGGACCACATTACCCCCTCGAGCACCAGTGCCACGTTTAGATCAAGCTTTTCATCAAACTAACACAATATGGGGAACCGCAGAAGAAGAAGCATTAGCTGGGTTGAAGAATTTGTTCTCGGAGAATAAAGACATGGATTGCAGTGTCATAATTGAGTAGGAGAAGGAAGAAGACCTCACTATTCAGACTATGAAGAAGGGAGTTGTTCTCAGGAACTAGATCGCCTTACCATCCCAGGCCCGCCGAGTCCCTAGGTAGCTTAGCAGATTTTACTTCTATAGCCATTCTATGCATTTAAGATTTTTCGTAATTTTGATTTAAAGACTCACTTGTTTCAAAATAAATGCTCGATTCACCGGGCCCCGTTTTTTGGATGTTGCTTAATTTTAATCAAATGCATTTGCTCTTTATTATTCATTACTATTTTCTGCACTTTTCTTTTCTACGGCATTATTATTATTATTATTCCTGATGAATCGGTGGTTGTGACATGTAATGAGGCAATGCAACATGCGAATAGTGATTCAGAAAATGAAATACCCGAAGAAGTTGTTAGGGAAGTTGAAACCTTTAAGAATAAGCCCAAGCCCAAGTCCAATCTGGACGAAACCGAAGCGGTAAATTTGGGGGATGCCGAGACCGTCAAGGAGACTCGCATCAGCATTCACTTGTCACCAACAGAGAAGGAAGAGTACATCCGTTTCTTAAAAGAATACGAGGACATTTTGCATGGTCATATGATGACATGACCGGTTTAAGCACATCCATAGTGGCCCACAAGTTGCCTACTAATCCCATGTGTCCGCCAGTAAAGTAGAAACTCCGAAAGTTCAAACCATATATAAGCCTGAAAATCAAGGAGGAAGTTAACAAGTAGAGCAAAGCCAAAGTTCTCAGGGTGGTTGAGTACCCAACATGGTTAGCTAACATTGTGCTAGTTCCGAAGAAAGATGGGAAAGTCTGGGTATGTGTTGACTATCGGGATTTAAACAGAGCAAGTCCCAAGGACGACTTTCCATTGTCAAACATACACATTTTGATCGACAACTGCGCCAAGCATGAACTCCAATCCTTTGTGGATTGCTTCGCGGGTTATCACCGGATCTGGATGGATGAAGAAGATGCGTAGAAAACAACTTTTATCACACCTTGGAGGGTATACTGCTACAAGATGATGCCATTTGGTCTAAAAAATGTTTGGTCTACCTACATGAGAGCCATGACAACCATATTCCATGATATGATACACAAGGGAATAGAGGTGTATGTGGAAGACGTCATTATCAAATCCAAGAGGGTCGTAGATCACATAGAAAACTTGAGAAAGTTTTTTGACAGGTTAAGGAGGTACAACTTGAAACTAAATCCCACAAAGTGTGCATTCAGGGTTCTCGCAGGAAAGTTACTGGGATTCATTGTCAGTCGTCGAGGGATCGAGCTGGATCCGTCTAAATTCAAGGCTATTCAAGAATTACTGCCTCCTAAGAGCAAAAAGGACGTGATGATCTTCCTAGGAAGCCTCAACTATATCAGTCGATTCATAGCACAGTCCACAGTCATATGTGAACCCATCTTCAAGATGCTGAGGAAAGATGCCGAGATAAGTTGGACTGAGGATTGTTAGAAAACTTTTGACAAGATCAAAGAGTACCTGTCCACACCACCAGTTCTGGTCCTGCCAAAACCAGGACGACCTTTGTTACTCTATCTATCTGTTTTGGACGGAGCCTTCGAATGTGTTATGGGACAACATGATGAAATGGGGAGAAAGGAGCAAGCCATATATTACTGAAGTAAGAAGTTCACACCTTACGAAGCACGATACTCTCTGCTAGAACGCACTTGTTGTGCTTTGACCTGGACGGCCCAGAAGTTAAGGCATTACTTCTGTGCCTATACAACATACCTCATATCCAGGATGGACCCTTTGAAGTACATATTTTAGAAACTCATGCCGACAGGAAAGTTAGCCAAATGGTAGGTACTGTTGAGTTAGTTCGACATCGTCTATGTAACTCAAAAGGTAGTCAAGGGACAAGCATTGGAAGATCATCTTGCTGAAAATCCGGTGGGAGGAGAATACGAACCCTTGAAAATGTATTTTCCTGATGAAAAAGTATCATTCGTAGGAAAAGACATTACTGAAGCATATGACGATTGGAGGATGTTCTTTGACGGAGCTGCAAATTTCAAGGGAGTGGGCATTGGAGAAGTTTTGGCATCAGAAACGGGTCAACATTATTCGTTATCTTCTAAGCTCAGATTTCCATGCACCAACAACATGGCGGAATATGAAGCCTGCATACTAGTGCTCAATATGGCAGTCGACATGAACATTCAGGAGCTGTTTGTGATCGGTGATTCAGATTTGCTTGTGCACCAGGTACAAGGAGAGTGGGCCACCAAGAATTCAAAGATATTGCCATATCTGCACCATGTGCAGGAATTGAGAAAGAGGTTTACGAAGATACAATTCCAACATGTGCCCAAAATTCGGAATGGGTTTGCCAATGCATTGGACACCTTGTCATCTATGATACAACACCTAGATAAGAATTTCATTGATCCCATCCCAGTAAAAATCTACAATAAGTTGGCATATTGTGCTTATGTTTAAGAAGAAATAGATGGAAAGCCTTGGTTCCATGACATCAAGGAGTATTTGTCAAAGGGAGAATATCCGAAGCATGCAAACCACACTCAGAAACGCACACTCCGGAGATTGTCCAGTCACTTTTTCCACAGTGGAGAAAATCTGTACAGAAGAACTCCTGATTTGGGATTGCTAAGATGTGTCGATGCAAAAGAAGCTTCTAAACTGCTTGAGGATATACATGTTGGGACTTGCGACCCGCACATGAATGGTTTTGTCTTGGCTAAGAAGATACTTAGGGCCGATTACTTTTGGATGACCATGGAGACAGATTGCATCCAGTATGTACGCAAATGCTTTCAATGCCAGGTGCATGCCGATATAATAAAAGTGCCGCCGAATGAGCTCAATTCAACTAGCTCACCTTGGCCATTCGTCGCCTGGGAAATGGATATCATTGGTCCCATTGAGCCCATTGCTTCAAACAGACAAAGGTTTATTCTGGTAGCCACTGATTACTTCATAGAATGGGTAGAGACCGCATCCTACAAAGCTGTAACCAAGAAAGTCGTCGCAGACATTGTCAAAGATCGTATTGTTTGCCAATTCGGAGTTCTCGAGTCCATTGTTACTGATAATGCGCCAATCTCAACAATGATCTAATGAAATCCATATGTGAAACTTTCAAAATCAAGCACAAAAATTCCACAGCCTATAGACCTCAGATGAATGGAGTCGTAGAGTCCGCCAATAAAAACATCAAGAAGATATTGAGGAAGATGGCAAAAAAACCACAAACAATGGCACGAGAAGCTACCATTCGCTTTACTAGGATATTGCACTACAGTTCGCACATCAACTGGAGCAACTCCCTACATCTTGGCTTATGGTACCAAGGCCATCATCCCAACCGAGGTAGAGATTCGTTCTTTAAGAATCAGACAGGAAGTTGAACTCAGCAATGCAGAGTGGATAAGGAGTTGCTATGAAAAATTGGCCCTTATCAATGGAAAGAGGATGAATGCAGTGTGTCACGGCCAACTTTATCGAAACAAAATGTCCAAAGCTTTCAACAAAAGGGTCAAACCAAGGTAATTCGCACCAGGACAGCTGGTGCTAAAAAAGATCTTCCCACATCAAGATGATGCCAAAGGGAAATTCTGTCCCAACTGGCAAGGTCCCTATATGGTTCACAGGGTGCTGACATGAGGAGCACTCATACTTGTAGATATAGATGGTGAAATTTGGCCAAAACCAATAAATTCAAACGCAGTCAAGAGATACTATGCTTAGATTATATACATTTCCTCATATGATGTAATTGAACTATGCATGACGTGATTCTTGTTTAAGAGGGGATACTTAAGAATCCTTATGGTTTCGGTCATATCATTATAAAATTTCCATTCCCCCCAAGATCAGGAACTGGGGTAGAATTTTGAGGAGGACCCTCAAAATTCTGGAGCAAGTCCAGCCAACACCAACATGTGTCAGACGGTCAGAAATCGATTATGAAACTGGGGTAGAATTTTGAGAAGGATTCTCAAAATTCCTGAGAAGGTATAACAAGGCTCATTACTCGCAAACAGTCGAAGGATCATCTACCAAATTGGGGCAGAATTTTGAGGAGAACTCTCAAAATTCTAACATGAGAAAGCCACAATGTCTCTGAAACGTGTTATAGTCAGTAGGCCATCTAAAATCACTTGATATATCAATATGTTTCTAAAATGACTATATTTTTATTAATAATTGCATATTTTTTCGAAAAACTTTATTTTTGTAACAGTCAGGTGTTACCTAGGGGAACTCGAAAAGGTTTCCAGAACGGAGAAAAGCAAGGCTAGCAGACAGAAGCACGAACCAACCTCCCCTCACAAACTTATAATTTTTCTTTGAACGCAGGCACATTTGACATAGTGATAGCATTTGCAGATATGTATACACAAAGCAAACTCACTATCAATCCGGACATCAGACACTGAATATATCTCCAGCTAAGAACTACACTACTCTTATTTGCTACTCGCTCTTTGCATGAGGCTAATCTCTGCCTCCATATATGCATGAGGCTAATCCCTGCCTCCATATTTGCATGAGGCTAATCCTTGCTTCCCTATTTGCGTGAGGCTAATCCCTGCCTCCCCATCTGCATGAGGCTAATCCTTGCTTCCATACCTGCATGAGGCTAATACCTACCTCCATACTTGCATGAGGCTAATGCTTGCCTCCATATCTGCATGAGGCTAATCCCCGTCTCCATACTTGCATGAGTCTAATCCCTGCCTCCCTATTGGCATGAGGCTAATCCCTGCCTCCCTATTTGCATTAGGCTAATCCTTGCCTCCATACCTGCATAATGCTAATCCCTACCTCCATACCTGCATGAGGCCAATCCTTGCCTCCATATCTGCATGATGATAATCCCTGCCTCCATTCTTGCATGAGGATAATCCTTGCCTCCCTATCTACATGAGGCTAATCTTTGCCTCCACATTTGCCTGAGGCTAATCCTTGCCTCCCTATTTGCATGAGGTTAATCCTTGCCTTCACATTTGCATGAGGCTAATCCTTGCCTCCCTATTTGCATGAGTTTAATCCCTGCCTCCCTATTTGTATGAGGCTAATCCATGCCTCCCTATTTGCATGAGGCTAATATCTGCCTCCCTATCTATATGAGGCTAATCCCTGCCTCCACATTTGCATGAGGTTAATCCCTGCCTCCATATTTGCATGAGGCTAATCCCTGCCTTCACATTTGCATGAGGCTAATCCTTGCTCCACATATGCACGGGACGAAGCACTGTCCCTCTTTGCATATATAGTTCTCTATTTCTAGTACTACCTATTTGCTTTTCAATCGGGCTAAGCTTTGCCCTTCATTTTACAATACTAAGCATTGTCTTGGTAGCATCATATTATTGCACTTCATGGGATGAAATATTTCAAACCTATCCAAAGGCGTCATAGTCTAAAAGGCATTATTGTCATAGCTGGAAGACACCATGTCTTGGCCTGAGGATCCCTCAAATTTGCATATCATTATTCAAAGGCGTCATGGTTTGTTGGCACCATATGCAAGGCCCGAGAACAACATTTCATGGCCTACAAATCCCTCACTAAACAATTCATGGCCCAGGACATCATGGTCCAAGGACGTCATCTTTAACCATCCAAAGACAACCTTCATGGTCCAAAGATAATCAACATCATGTTTATATTTTTGCACAAATACATGTCGGTAGCATCTTTTCATCTGCAGGTGAACAACAAGCAACCGCTATCTTAGCAGGAGTGACCTCGCTCTAGTTCTTTCAAAATATCTCAAACTTGACCGCTCACCATAACCGCTCTTGCATCTCGTGTCCGTTCTTGCAATGACTTCATTGGTATATTCCGCCAATGAATCCAGAACTACACATGGCCTATAAAATAAGGGATATGTAGGCAACTCAAGACTGGAGTCCGACCTCTGTCATTCAAAACATCCCGTTCAGTCAAAATTGGCCATCATTTCTTTACCCAAAAACTCTTTCATCCTTCCCGAGTAAAGAGGGACAGCTGTTGATACCTAATTTTTTCTCATATATTTTTTTTAATATATATATATATATATATATACTTTATATATATATGTACTTTAAAAATAGCACATATGTAGTTATAAGCATGCCTAAGCATTTTTATAATTTTTTTATAATTTTTAAAATTCCTAAATCAATTTATTTCTTCTCTTTTATTTATAAAATATCCAATAATTATCCTTACAATTATTTTGTGATGATTTGGTCATTTAAATTCATTATTTATTCCATCATAATTGTTTAAATATTTTTAGTGCACTTTTTATAATTGCATTTATATTTTTAGGCTAAAATGCACATCTTTGCAATAATAGCCCATGTTAACGTATAATTATATTATTGATGCATAAAATTATCTTTTATATTTTTAAAATATTAAATAACTATTTTAAATCATTTTTGTACAGAAAAATATTTTTTGGAACTCATTTACTATTTTTATAAATTATGTAGCTAGAAAAGTGGCTATTTAGAATCTGGCCAATTTTATTTCAATTTTTAGCCCTATCTCGACCCAATAACCAGCACAATTTTAATTTAAATTACCCATGCCAAACCCTTCTACCCGATCTATCCCCAAAACTCCTTCAATCTCAGCTATTGATCATAGAGATCAACGGCTACAAATGACCCGTCCTAAATTAAACCAAACGACCCCCCCTCCCCCCCAAACCCTTCCATTCTACACCATCCGTGGCTCTAAAACCCCTCTTTTCTCTCAAACGCTCTCAAACCTAACCCTAATCAAACCTAATTGTCACTTATATATGGCTATCTCTGGTGGTCTCTCGCCACCCCCCAGGCCTCTATTAGCCTCTCTCACGTTGATATTGCCATATCCATGGTACTCAAGGGACCAGGGCTAGTTGGCGTGCATCTATGGCTCCTTTCTCGCCTGTTTCAGGTTGTTCTAGTGTGATTCCGAGTAAGATCGTCCTATATTGACTATGATCTATAGGTTTCTAAGCATGTTTCTTCACCTCTGTGGTGTTCTCCTCTAAACCCTAATCTCTTTCTTCTAAATCTCTTGGATTTGTACAGATCTGAGATGATTTGGACTTGTTTCATATGAGTTTTATAACAACCTTGAGATTTTTTACAAGAATCGTATGATTTTCAAGCAATTTTCATCTTCTTTCTAAACTAGGGTTTTCGGAAATTTCTTTTACAAAATTTTTGATGATTTTTGAGTGTTTGATATTCTACTTCTTATGTGTTTGACTGATTTTGTAAGTTTACTACAACCCTAAATTACTTGTACCAAAAACCCTATTTTTTGACATTCTTTGTTTGGTTTCTGAGTATTGGTGTATTGATTGTGTTCTTGCTTTGGTTCTTGTAATTTTCTTGTCCTAATATGCCTCTACTGAATTTCTTAGTTCAGCCTTTCACTGATTCTATATGCTTGTGTTCATCCTGACTATTCATGTTAAAACCTATATCTTTCTCTTTGAATCAGTGTCGATTTAACTATTTGTTTCGTTAAAATTACGTGTTGAATCCGGACTAGACATTTCTTACCTTATTTTATTTGCTAACCTTGTGACTCTATACGTGATTTTCTCCTGGACTATTATAAAATTCTTATTCCCTGATTTGATTTGAACTCTTTTCCTTAACAAACTTTGATTCTTATTTTTGATTGAACCCTTTCTGCTAATTAGCTTTCCCCTTGCCTTATTTATTATTTGCTGATCTTTATTGATTGTTACCTTAATTGAAAATTCTGTTCATTTACTCCTAATTACCTACTCTATACCCGAACCTTACTTGATTCTTTTCCTTAAATATCTAGCATGATTTTACCGTTGATTTGATTATCCCTTAAATAAGGGGAAGACTTGGTGATTTTTACATGTGACTGATTCCTTGAATCTCTCTAATTGCTACTTAATCGATCCCTTACCTTATTTTGCTAAGCTTTTGATTGCTATATAAACTCCCTCATATTCTCACTTCTAAAAAAGGAATAATAGTTCAAAAAAAATCACTACTCTTTACACTCTAAAATTCACTGCTTTAGTGCATATGGCCTAAGTCTGTTCATGTTTCTGTTTATTGCTTATCCAAGCATGTCTTATACTGCCTATTCAAACCTGTGATTAGTATGTTTCCACTTTAATTGCTTGTTTGTTGTCTTATTTAGCATGTCTGCATATGTAACTTAAGCCTGTTTGGACTAACTACTATCTGTCCTAATCTCTGCTTCTATATAATTAGCATGCCTTCATTGTTAATACTTGCCCAGTATGCTCATTTAAAGTCCTTGCCTGTTCGGTTTCACTCCTACTAAGTCAGTCAACCTCTTTCTAGTTGTGTGGTTTAGATTCATGTTTCTGCTGTGATCTTTGCTGCATCGGTAGAACCCCCTCAAAACTCTCTATGTCCCGTTGTTTGTATGCTTCATTAAGATGTACCCTTTATGTTCCCAAACCCTATCCCCTTATGTAAAATTGTTCGTAAAACTTGTGATATGACTTGGGTTCTGATTGCATATTGTTTTCTTCACACTTTCCCTAAAACTGCTTAAGCACTAATGGTTTTTAGAAGTTCTTTTTCAGCCTTAAGACCCTTCTCTTAAACTATTTCAAACTGTTATGCACTTTCACTTACTCTTAGAATACTATGTTCTGCCCCTCTCACATGTGTACTGCCTTGAGACCCTTGAGATCTCTTTGAATTCTGGCATATCAGGGCTGGCATTTCCACACTGCATAATAATCAGTTGTTATTTGAGAAAGGTCTAGGTGTGAGCAGTGCCTGGGATCCTTGAGGTCCTTAGGGAACTCTGACACACCTAGACATGAATTTAGCAATGGAACTTGGGTATTTGAGACTACTAGAGGCTTGGAAATCACTTTGGGCCTATTCAGGCCCGCTATAGTTTAATGTTTGTTCTATTTATGTAATTCATTCGATTCTTGGGTCTGTAATAATTATTGTAAACAAACAGTGGGGTGATTAGTAAAAATGGGAGGGTAGTTATATGTATTGTGGGTTAAATTGGGTAGATATCATGCCTATAGGGTCTATGTTGATTCAAAACATGTTTGTTAGATAACATGCCTATAAGATCTGTTTTAAAAATGAGTCTGTTTGCTTTACTTCCACAATTAGAAGCCATGCCTATAGGATCTAAATCAGTTTCTAATAACTAGATTCCATACCTATAGGGTCCATGATGATTCAAATGTGTTTGTTATGTTTGCTTTACTTCCACATAATTAGAAGTCATGCCTATAGGATCTAAATCTGTTTCTAATAATTAGATACCATGCCTATAGGGTCCATGTTGATTCAAATGTATTTGTTATGTTTGCTTTACTTCCACACGATTAGAAACCATGTCTATAGGATCTAAAGGGCTTTAATAATAGAGGTCATGCCTATACAGTTAATAGAAATCATGCCTATAGAACTTAAAACCAATTTAGTTAGAAAAACAGTTTAATTCATATTTGTTTATTCTGAATGGATTAGTTATTTAATTTGTTGCTTCTTTAATAAGTTTTCAAACACTGCCTTAAATTAACACTGACAGAAAACATGCCTTTGGGATCTCAACTTGTCGTTTAATAACCGTTTTACTGTTTCACTGATCAATATAGATATCATGCTCTTAGGACATCATTATTATGCACTTAGGCTAGCCAATAGAGCGATTAAAATCCAACAACTATAAAAACTGCGCTTTGAGACTGCTCACTTTTAATAGGTCTAAAATCAATAGAATTCAGTTCTTTGACACTCTATCCTTAATTCAGTATTGTATAATCTATGCTCACTTAGATATCATGTTCTAGGGTTTTAATTACTGATTCAGCTCAATTTGGGCAACGATCGCAGGAGGAAAAATCACTTCCGCTAATTTTGATTGATATTCGATTGTGATTTGATTCCTACATTTTGATTCATGGTAGGAGATAAAGAAACTTTGGATTCGACTAGCCCTCTATACTTGCATCCATCAGAGAACGCCGGAACGATGCTGGTACCGGTGGCTTTCATCAGCACAGGTTATAGATCCTGGAGAAGAGAAGTACTTAGGGCGTTATCAGTGAAGAACAAGGTCGGATTTATCATTGGAAAGGTTAAGAAAATAGATGCGGGAGACACTACTTTTGATCAATGGAAACGATGAAATTATATGGTTACTTTGTGTGTTCTTAACCCACTATCGAAGGATTTGGCTGATAGTCTACAATATGTTAGGGATGTGAAGGAATTGTGGCAGGAATTAGAAGATAGATATGACCAAACTAATGGTGCCAAGCTATATCAGATTCAGAAGGAAATTGGTGACTTAAGCCAGTGAACTCTCGATATCACTGGCTACTATACCAAAATGAAAAAACTTTGGGAATACTCAATACCCTAAACGCACATGCTCAATGCAATTGTACCTGCACCTATGGAGCCAAGGCAAACATATGCAAGGGGAACATGATAGAAGATTAATTCAGTTCTTAGTGGGGATGAATGAGGTATACAGTGCGGTAAGAGGCTGTATTTTAATGATGAACCCGCTCCCTAGCATTGCACAAGCATTTTATTTACTCGTTCAAGAGGACAAATAGAGGGTAATTAAGTCGCACAATTAATTTTTGATGAAATTTGCATCTTTTAATGCAAGTGCTGAAAACGACAATTTCAATACCAATTACAGTACAAGTGGATACAATGCTGGGAACAATGCAAACAGGGGAGGATATTCATCAAACAAGTCTCGTCTATTTTGTGAATATTGTAAGAAGCTAGGACATACAAAAGACAAGTGCTTCAAACTCCATGGGTATCCTCAGAATTCAAAGTATCCTACTTATGAAAACAATAATAAAGGGAAGAGAGTTGCATCAAATGTATTTGGAGCACCAAATGAAGGGCCTAGTGTTCCAGAAATCGAAGGAGGTCCTCATGAACAGGGAAGTATTATGTAGCACCTAACTCAAGAACAATATGGATAGTTTCTCAGCATCCTGGAAAATCTTCAAACATTAAATACAAAAGAGAATCCAGGGGACATGAGCCTGAGGGGAGGAGCTGTAAACGTTGCAGGCATTGTTGCTTGTTCTTCTTCTATTGAACATAGCAATCATTTGTGTGAACATTCTAAATCAGATGTTGACTCATGGATTCTTGATTCTGGGGCCTAAAACTTGTAAAGACCCGGCCGGCCGTTTTAAGAATTAACACTCCGATCCCCTATTCGGTTTTGAGTTTCAGAGAGTTTTAGGACACTTAGTCCCTAAATGAGATCTTAAGTGTTGGAAAGTTGACCGTAGTCGAAACAGTATGAAGACGGCCTCGGAATGGAAATCTAATGGTTCCTTTAGATCTGTTAGGTGATTTCGGGCTTAGGGGTGTGATCGGATTATATTTTGGAGGTCCGTAGCTAATTTAGGCTTGAAATGCCGAAAGTCGAATTTTTGAAGTTTCCAGTCTGATAGTGAGATTTTGATCCAATGGTCAGAATGGAATCTTGGAAATTGGAGTAGCTCTGTAAGGTTGAATGTGATGTGTGTGCAAAGTTTTATGTCATTTAGACGAGGTTTGATAGACTTTTTGATCGAAAGTGTATTTTGAGAATTTTAGAGTTCTTAGGATTGAATCCATTGTGAATTCGAGCTTTCGATTTTATTTTAGGTGTTTTAAGGATTGGTACAAGTTTGGGTAGTGGTTTATGACTTGTTGATGCCTTTGATTGAAGTTCCGGGGGCCTTGGGATGAATTCGGATGGTTGACAGAAGAATTTTAGAGTTAGAGTTGCAGCTTCAGCTGCTGGTTTTGTCATAACCACACCTGCGATTTGGGTCCCGTAGTTGTGGCGCTGCAGAAGTAGCTTAGCGGTCGCAGAAGCGGAAATGAGGAAGGGGCTAGAGACCGCAAAGCGGTTTGGGGCAAAAAGGGAGTTGACCGCAGATGTGGTCAGCTAACCGCAGAAGCAGCACCATATCTGCGGTAATGTAGTCACAAGTGCGTAAAGTCCTCCTTTAATGAAATGTCGCAGATGCGACCGGGTTTCATAGAAGCAGGACCAAAGGTGCGGTCCCAGGACCGCAGATGCGGAAATAGCTGGGTAGAAATAAGAAATTGTGAGGGTTTAGTTTCAAAAGTTGGAAATTCGATTTGGAGCTCGGGAAAGGGCGATTTTGAGAGGAAATTGAAGAGAAGATCATTGGGTAATGATTCTTTAACCCTCTCTAGTAATATTCCATCAATATATAGTTAGTTTCATCATTTAAATCCGGATTGGAGATGAAAATTTGGGGGAAAGTTGGAAAAAAGTTCTTAGACCTAGAATTCGACTTTTGATTGGGAATTTGATCTTAGATTTGGATATTTTGGTATGCATGAACTCATGAGAGCGTGAGGATTCTTAAAATGTAAATTTTACCCGATTCTGAGATGTGGGCCCGAGGGGCGTATTGGTTATTTTACCTAATTTTGCATATTGGCATAGAATTTCTTTGTAGAATCGGTTACTTGAAGTGTTATTTACATTATGAAATTGAATTGAATAGATTCGGGCCATTTTGAGTCGAGTACTCGTAGCAAGAGCGTGGTTTCGTATTGAATTGAGCTAGTTCGAGGTAAGTAGCTTGCCTAACCTTGTGTGAGGGACCTTCCCCTTAGGATATGTATATTTGATAATTGAAATGCCTTGTACGTGAGGTGATGAGTGCGTACTTGAGCTAATTATTGAAAATCCAGTTTTCTTTAAGTATTTCAATTGAGTTCCTTTCCTATTTCATTCTACTTGCAAATTTAGTCTGTTGTTAGTTTAGAAAAGCATGTTTAGTTGACTTAATTGTCTATTTGCTTAAACTGCCTTAATTGCATTACGTGAAGCATGTTAGGCTGGAATTACCTGTTTACTTAGTAAGAAATTTAGCTTAATTGAGTATTCTTGTGTTGCTGATGTGTGCTTAATTGAGTATTCATGTGCAGATCCAGCTACATCGACTCAGACTTACCATCCTTGAGGCGAGGCGACCGTTGGAGACTTCGAGGTATATCTGCTGCATCCGCAGACCGAGGAGTCTCTCTCCACTCTTTCTTATAGTTACCGCCCTTCTGTATTTATTTTTTTAGAGACCATTCTGGAGTTACAACACTATGTAGTGATCCTTAGCTTGTGATTCATGGGTTTTCGGGTTTTGGGAAAACTATATTGGTTTCGATAGTTTATGTTGTGTATGCCAAGCGGCACTTTTAAATGTGTTATATCACTCTGATTCTGTTTTAAATTGTTTTTATTCTGCACTTTAGTTTATATTCCGCAATTTAGGCTTACCTAGTCATAGAGACTAGGTGTCGTCACGATGGTTCACGGAGGGCGAACCGGGGTCGGAATAAGTTGGTATCACAACTCTAGGTTCATAGGAGTCATGGATCACAAGCCGGTTTATTAGAGTCCCACTGATTGGTACAAAGATATCTGTACTTATCTACGAGAGGCTATGTAACTGTTAGGAAAATTCCACTTCATTTGATTTTCTTGTCGTGCGATATTTTGACATCACAATTCTAAACTTCTGTCTTCTATTCTCTCACAGATGGTGAGTACATGCGCTACCCGAGATGATCAGGCACCCGCGCCCCCAACTGCAGCTATCAGAGGCCGGGGCCGGGGCCGGGGAGAAGGCCAAGGACGTGCGCGTGGTGCAGCCAGAGCACCCGCATGAGCTACTGTCGAGGTGCCACCAGCAGTTCCAGCCGGAGTCTAGGTGCCTGATATGCCTATTGATACTACTACTCTAGCACTTCAGGATATTCTAGCGTAGTTCATGAGCATGTACACCACTTTGGCTCAGGCGGGGTTGCTTCCCCTTGCTGCAGCCACATCTCAGGTCGGGGGAGGAGCACAAACTCTCGCCGCCCACACTCTTGAGTAGCGCGTGCATGTTGATCAGGTCCCAGAGATTATTCCTGTACCACCTGCAGTGCCAGTTCAGCCCGAGGATAGGGCATAAGCTATAGAGGATGAGCAGTGGAGACTTGAGAGGTTTAAGAAATATGATCCTCCGGTATTCAGTAGATTAGCATCAGATGATGCCTTGAGGTTTCTGGAGGAGTGCTACCATATTCTCCGTACCATGGGTATATTTGGATCAAGCGGGGTTTCCTTCACTACTTTCTAGGTTCGAGGAGCCGCCTATGAGTGGTGGCGCACCTATGAGTTAGACAGACCGGACAAGGCTGCTTTACTGATTTGGACCCAATTTTCAGATCTATTCCTGAGAGAGTTTGTTCCTCAAAGCCTCAGGGACGCATGGCACGCAGAGTTTGAGAATTTGCGCTAGGGTGTTATGACTGTGTCAGAGTATGCCATCTGTTACACTAGCTTGGCTAGACATGCACCAGCCTTGGTTTCTACTATTTGCGAGAGGGTTCGCTGGTTTATTGAGGGGCTTATTCCCAGCATCAGGTCTAGCATGGCTCTTTAGTTGGAGATGGATATTCTTATCAGAATATGGTGAGCATTGCTAGGAGTATTGAAAGTATGCATGCTAGGGAGAGAGAGGAGAGGGAGGCCAAGATATCTCGAGAGTCGGGCCATTATTCTGGTGCCTGTACCCCAGCTACAGGTCGTAATTTGTAGGGGTTATATGAGTCGCCCTGTTCATTCAGCTCTTCCAGCAGCCAGTGGTATTCCAGCTCCTCCTAGGCCTCAGGAGCCTTATTATGCACCTCCAGTTTCTAGTGAGCCTCCTACACTGGGTGCTTTCAAAGGTCAGTCCAACAGACCTGGCCCGAGCCAGTCACAGCCGCCACGTCCTCCAAGAGCTCTTTTTGAGTGTGGTGACACATGGCATGTGGTGAGGGATTTCCATAGACTTGGGAGTAGTGCACCTCCACAGACTTCTTAGCCACAGCGTTCCCCGCAGAGTTCTCAGGCTATGATTACAGCACCAGTTGCTACCCCACATGCTCAGCCAGCTAGAGGTGGAGGTCGGGGAAATAGAGGCTGCCCTAGAGGGGAAGGCTAGGCTAGATATTATGCCCTTCCTACCTGTACCGAGGTTGTTGCCTCCGATTCTGTCATCACAAGTATTGTCATGGTTTGTCATTGAGATGCATTGGTTCTATTCGATCTAGGCTCCGCTTATTCTTATGTGTCTTCTTATTTTGCTCTGCATTTGGGTGTACCTCGGGATTCTTTGAATTCCCCTATTTATGTTTCTACTCCTGTGGGAGATTCTCTTGTTGTGGACCGCGTTTATCGGTCGTGTTTGGTTGCTCTTAGTGGTTTTGAGACCGGAGCTAATTTATTGTTACTCAGCATGGTTGATGATATTATCTTGGGCATGGACTGACTGTCGCCCCATTATGCTATTCTTGATTATCATGTAAAAACTGTGACACTAGCTATGCCAAGTGTACCGCGTGTTGAGTGGAGGGGTGCTTTAGATCACACTCTCAGTAGAGTTATTTCTTTCTTTAAGGCTCAACATATAATTGAGAAGGGGTGTGACGTGTATCTAGCTTATGTGAGAGATGTCAGTACTAATACCCCTTCAGTTGATTCAGTCCCTGTAGTACGAGATTTTCCTAATGTGTTTGCAGTTGATCTTCCGGGCATGCCGCCTAATAGAGATATTGATTTTGGCATTCATCTGTTGCCAGGCACTCAGCCCATTTCTATTCCTCCGTATTGTATGGCTCCTCCTGAGTTGAAGGAGTTGAAGGATCAGTTACAGGAATTGCTTGATAAGGGTTTTATTTATCCCAGTGTATCACCTTGGGATGCTCCTGTCTTGTTTGTGAAGAAAAAAGATGGTTCTATGTGTATGTGTATTATTAATTGCCAGATGAATAAAGTTACAGAGAAGAACCGTTATCCCTTGCCTCGTATTGATGATCTGTTTGACCAGTTTCAGGGCGCACAGGTGTTTTCTAATATTGACTTGCACTCAGGTTACCATCTGTTAAAGATTTGGGAGCCAGATATCCCAAAGACTGCCTTCAGAACTCGGTATGGTCATTACAAGTTCCTTGTTATGTATTTGGGCTGACCAATGCCCCAGCAGCTTTTATGCATTTGATGCACGGTGTGTTCAGGCCGTATCTTGACTCGTTCGTCATTGTCTTTATTGATGATATCCTGGTATATTCCCGAAGTTGGGAAGATCATGAGTAGCACTTGAGGACAGTGCTTCAGACCTTGAGGGAAAAGAAGTTACATGCAAAGTTCTCGAAATGTGAGTTTTGGTTGGATTCTGTGGCTTTCTTGGGTCATGTGTTGTCGAGTGAGGGTATACGGGTGGATCCGAAGAAAGTATAGGAAGTGGAGAGTTGTCCCAGACTATCCTCAGCTACAGAGATCCGCAGTTTTCTTAGCTTGGCGTGTTATTACCATCGATTCGTTGAGGGGTTTTCATCTATTGTAGCACCTATGACCAGGCTGACCCAGAAGGGTGCTCCGTTCTAGTGGACGGAAGAGTGTGAGGTGAGCTTTCAGAAACTTAAGACAGCTTTGACTACAGCCTCAGTTTTGATATTGCCTACACGTTCGGGTTCTTATACTATCTATTGTGATTCCTCGAGGATTGGCCTTGAAGTGGTTCTGATGCAGGATGGTAGGGTGATTGCCTACGCGTCCAGAGAGTTAAAGGTACATGAGAAGAATTATCCTGTCTATAATCTTGAGTTAGGTGTTATTGTTCACGCCTTGAAGATCTTGCATCATTATTTGTATGGTGTGCCTTGCGATATTTATACGGATCATCAGAGCTTGCAGCACCTTTTCAAGCAAAATGATCTTAATTTGCGTCAGAGGAGATGGTTAGAGTTGCTGAAGGACTATGATATCACTATTTTGTATCACCCGGGCAAGGCTAATGTGGTGGACGATGCTTTGAGTCATCGGGCAGAGAGTTTGGGGATTTTGGCTTATTTACTAGCATCGAAGAGGCCCATAGCGATGGATGTACATGCCTTAGCCAGCCAGTTTGTGAGATTGGATCTTTCGGAGCCTAGTCGGGTTCTAGCTTGCGTGGTTTCTCGATCTTCCTTATTTGATCGTATCAGGGAGCATTAGTATGATGACCCTCATTTACTTGTCCTCAAGGACAAGGTTAGGCATGGTGATGCCAGAGATGTGACTATTAGTGATGATGGAGTATTGAGGATGCAGGGTAGGATTTGTGTACCCAATGTTGACGGTCTTCGGGAGTTGATTCTATAGGAGGCCCATAATTTGCGGTATTCCATTCATCCGGGTGCGGCGAAAATGTATCAGGATTTAAGGCAGCACTATTGGTGGAGGCGGATGAAGAAAGACATAGTGGGATTTGTAGCTCGGTGCCTCAACTTTCAGCAGGTGAAGTGTGAGCACTAAAGACCGGGTGGGTTGCTTCAGTAGATAGAGATTCCGAAGTGGAAGTGGGAGAGGATCACCATAGACTTCGTAGTTGGACTCCCTCGGACTGTGAAGAAGTTCGATGCCATTTGGGTGATTGTGGATTGGCTGACCAAGTCTGCGCACTTTATTCCTATGTGTACTACTTATTTTTCGAAGCGATTACCGGAGATTTATATTCGGGAGATTGTTCGCCAGCATGGTATTCCAGTTTCCATCATTTCAGATAGAGGTACTCAGTTCACATCATGGTTCTGGAGGGCTGTTTAGCATGAGTTGGGTACTCGAGTGGATTTGAGCACAGTATTTCACCCTCAGATAGATGGACAATCTGAGTGCACTATTCAGATTCTTGAGGATATGCTCCGTGCGTGCATGATTGAGTTTGGAGGGTCTTGGGAGTTTCTGCCACTGGATGAGTTTGCTTACAACAACAGCTACCAGTCTAGCATTCAAATGGCGATGTATGAGGCTTTATATGGTAGGTAGTGTAGATCCCCGGTGGGTTGGTTTGAGCCAGGCGAGGCTAGATTATTGGGCACAAACTAGGTTCAGGATGCTTTGGAGAAGGTTAAGGTGATTCAGGATAGACTCTGTATAGCCCAGTCCAGACAGAAGAGCTACGCGGGCCAAAAGGTTCGTGATGTTTCCTACATGGTTGGAGAGCAGGTTCTGCTTCGGGTTTCACCTATGAAGGGTGTTATGATGTTTGGGAAGAAAGGGAAGCTGAGTTCGAGGTTTATTGGGCCTTTTGAGATATTGAGGCGTGTTGGGGAGGTTTCTTATGAGCTTGCCTTACCTCCCAGCTTGGTAGGAGTACATCCGATATTTCATGTTTCTATGCTCCGGAGGTATCACGATGATCTGTCATACGTGTTGGATTTCAGTTCAGTCCAGTTGCACAAGGATCTATCTTACGTTGAGGAGCCGGTGGCGATATTGGGCAGACAGGTTCAAAAGTAGAGGTCAAAGAACATTGTATCAGTGAAGGTTTAGTGGTGCAGCCGGTCGAAGAGGTGACCTGGGAGACCGAGCAGGATATACGCAGCCGATACCCTCATCTCTTCGCTACTTCAGATATGTCCTTATGCTCGTTCAAGGATGAACGAATGTTAAAGTATGGGAGGATCTAACAACATGGCCGGTCGTTTTAAGAATTAATGCCCTGATCCCCTATTAACAGCTTTTCCCATGTTTATTTTTGCTATTTTGAATTGTCGGGATGTTCGATTTTAAGTTTCGGAGAGTTTTGGGACACTTAGTCCCTAAATGAGAGCTTAAGTATTGGAAAGTCGACTGTAGTCAGAACAGTGTGAAGACAGCCTTAGAATGGAAATCTGATGGTTCCATTAGCTCTGTTAGGTGATTTCGGGCTTAGGGGCATATCGGAGTGTGTTTTGGAGATCTGTAGCTAATTTAGGCTTGAAATGCCTAAAGTCAAATTTTTGAAGTTTTCGGTCCGACAGTCAGATTTTAATCTGAGGGTCTGAATGGAATCCCAGAAGTTGAAGTAGCTCTATAAGGTTGAATGTGATGTGTGTGCAAAATTCAGGTCATTCGGATGAGGTTTGATAAACTTTTTGATCGAAAGCGTATTTTGAGAATTTTCGAGTTCTTAGGCTTGAATCCATGGTGAATTCGAGGTTTCGATGTTGTTTTATGTGTTTTAAGTGTTGGTACAAGTTTGGGTAGTGGTTTATGACTTGTTGGTGCCTTTGGTTGAAGTCCTGGGGCCTTGGGATGAATTCGGATAGTTGATGGAAGGATTTTGGAGTTAGAGTTGCAGGTTCAGCTGCTGATTTTGTCATAACCACACCTGCGGTTTGGGTTCCGCAGGTGCGGCGCCATAGAAGTGGCTCAACGGTCGTAGAAGTGGAAATGAAGAAGGGGCCAGAGACCGCAGAAGCGGTAGAAGAACCACATAAGCAGTTTGAGGCAAAAAGGGAGTTGACCGCAGATGCGGTCAGGTAACCGCAGAAGCGGCACCTCATCTGCGGTAATGTAGTCGCAGGTGCAGAAAGTCCTCCTTTAATGAAATGTCACAGATGCAACCGGGTTTTGCAGAATCGGGACTGTAGATGCGGTCCCAGGACCGCAGATGCGGAAATAGCTGGGCAAAAATATGAAATTTTGAGGGTTTAGTTTCAAAAGTTGGAAATTTGATTTAGAGCTCGGGAAAGGGCGATTTTGAGGGGAAATTGAAGAGGAGATCATTGGGTAAAGATTCTTTAACCCTTTCTTGTTATATTCCATCAATCTATAGTTAGTTTCATCATTTAAATTCGGATTGGGGATGAAAATTTGGGGGAAAGTTGGAAGAAAGTTCTTAGACCTAGAATTTGATTTTTGATTAGGAATTTGACCTTAGATTTGGATAATTTTGGTATGCATGAACCCGTGAGAGCGTGAGAATTCAAAAAATGTAAATTTTACCTGATTCTGAGACGTAGGCCCGAGGGGCATTTTGGTCATTTTACCTAATTTCATGTATTAGCTTAGAATTTCTTTGTAGAATCAGTTACTTGAAGTGTTATTTACATTATGATATTGAATTAAATAGATTCAGGCCATTTGGAGTTGAGTACTCATGGCAAGAGCGTGGTCTCGGATTGAATTGAGCTGGTTCGAGGTCAGTGGTTTGCCTAACCTTGTGTAGGGGACCTTCCCCTTAGGATATGGTATATTTAATAATTGAAATGCCTTGTACGTGAGGTGACGAGTGCGTACTTGAGCTAATTGTTGAAAATCCGATTTTCTTTAAGTATTTCAATTGAGTTCATTTTCCTGTTTCATTCTACTTTCAAATTTAGCATGTTGTTAGTTTAGAAAAGCATGTTTAGTTGACTTAATTGCCTATTTTACTTAAATGTCTTAATTTCATTACGTGAATCATGTTGGCTAGAATTACCTTTTACTTAGTACGAAATTTAGCTTAATTGAGTATTCTTGTGTTGCTGCTGTGTGTTTTACTTTGGTACTACGGGGCGGCATCCCGGGAGATCCCCTGTACGTATTTATGATTTGAATCAAGGTGCGGGATACCAAGAGATCCACGACACATATATTGAGGATACCAAGAGATCCTCGGGATACCGAGAGATCCCTAGCATATATTGAGGATACCAAGAGATCCCTTGTATACATAAAGGATACCAAGCTATCTATGGGATACCAAGAGATCCCCGGCATATATATATTGAGGATACTGAGAGATCCCCGGTTATCATCCTTGTTATGAGTACTTCCTTGTGTTTTATCTTTATCTCTATTTCAGTTATTGTACTACTTATTATCATGTATAGATTCTTACTATAGATTTTCAATTGTACCGCTTATCTTATCCTGTCATCTTTATATTTATTTAATCTCAGTAGGGCACTAACCTTCCTCGTCACTACCCGACCGAGGTTAGTCTTGGCACTTACTGAGTACCGCTGTGGTGTACTCATGCCTCTTTCAGCGAGAGTTTATGTTGTGTATGCGGAGCGGCACTTTTAAACGTTGTTATATCACTCTGATTCTATTTTAAATTATTTTTATTCCGCATTTTGGTTTATTTTCCGCAATTTAGGCTTACCTAGTCGTAGAGATTATGTGCCATCACGATGGTTCACGGAAGGCGAACCGGGGTTGTGACAAAACCATATGACCTATAATAGAACATTACTATGCAATACCAAAACCTTAGTTTACCCTTACCTAGTTTCAATATCCAGTGGATACAAAGTAAAGGTGACACTTATTGGTGATGTGATTCTTAGTCCAAAAATTCATTCTAAGAAAAGTGCTTTATGTACCCAGTTTCAAATTCAATTTATTTTTGTCCATTCTCTAACTGTGTAACTAGACTGCATAGTTGTATTCACAAAATTCTCATTTCTTCTTATAGAAGGCCCTTCACTGAAGAGGCCACTAGAGATTGGTAAAACCAAAGGCAGGCTTTACTTACATTATTCTAATTCATGCAATAGTAATTTAGTTTTCCCTTTCTGCACTTAACACCACTGTTTTATTATATAGTTCCCACATTGCACCTTGTGCATCCACCACCACCTCAACACACAATAGAAATAATGTACAGTCCATTGTAGGAACTACTGTTTCAAGCAATAAAAATAATTGTTCTCTTTCAAATGCCTCTTCTTACTCTTCTTCTGAAATCCATAAACTTTGTAGTTTTGTTCCAAATGCATCTGCTTCTGAGAAATATAATGTAGACATTTTGTGGCATAATAGATTGGTCCATGTGCCTTTTGTCAAAATAATGGGCATCTGATCCATTACAACTACTTTTGCACAAAACAACCCTTTTTCTTCCTTGTCTGTCTAAGCAGATTCCTCTTTCCACAAATCACCAAAAACACACTTAAAACCATTAAGCTATTACATGTGGACCTTTGGGGTCCCTATCAAATTCCAGCTTATGATGGTTATTAGTATTTCATTACCCTTGAAGATGATTATAGCATGTCCACATGGGCACACGTTTTGGCTTGAAAAGAAATAATTTGCATGTCATCGAAGCTTTTGTTGCTATGGTAGAAAATCAATTTCAGACTACCAGTTAGAACAGAAAATGTTCTGAAGTTTGTTAATGCTGCCAGCACCATGTGTTTCCAAAGTAAAGGAAACATACACCAAAAGACTTGCCCTTATACACCTCAACAAAATGGTATAGTGGAGAGAAAACACAAATACCTCCTTGAAATAGCTAGAGCATTGTTGTATCAAACCAAACCGCCTTTACAATATTGGGGTGAATGTACCTCACCTCAACTTACTTGATAAACAGACTACCATCATCCTCTATCAAAAACAAGTGCCCATATGGACTACGCTAGTTGGCAAAAGGGTCATAGGGTGAGAATGGTCTATAAGATAAGACACAAGGCAGATGGAAGTATGAAAAGGTTCAAATCTAGGTTGGTAGTGAAAGGTTACACTCAATATGCTGGAGGGGATTACACTGAGATTTTTTCATCTATTATGAATATGACAATAGTGAGGAATCTGATTGGGGTAGCAGTTAGGAATGGATGGGAAATGTTCCAATTAGATGTGAACAATGCATTCCTCTATAGTGATTTACATAAGGAAGTATATATGGAAGTACCACCAGGCTTGCTTGTAGAGCAATCTAGGATAGTGGTGCAAAATGAACTAATCCTTATATGGATTAAAGCTGTCTAGTAGACAGTAGTATGCCAAGTTGACAGAAGCTCTTTGTTCTAGAGGCTATATACATTTTATGTGTAACGACTTGGCCAGTCGTATTGAGTATTTCAGCCCCGTTTCCCTCATTTACTGCTCAAATTGTGCTTTACAATTGTTATTTGACTTGCTGGTGTCAATGGTTCAGGTCCAGTAAGGTTTTGGAATAATTTGGAACAATTAGTTTTAAAGATTAAAACTTAAGTTGAAAAGGTTGATCGGATGTTGACTTATGTGTAAACGACCCCGGAAAATTTGCTAAGGAAATTAAGGTTTTGTTGTGCTGAGGTAGATTATGCACTAAATTATTGATGAAAATTTTGGCTGAATAAGGCACTTCTGCGGTCAAGTTTGTGACCGCATAATCATTATGCGGGTCGCATATCGGCCACAAAGTGAAACAGAAAATATGTTGAATTTTAACGTCATTTATGCGGTCAATTTTTTCGACCGCATATTCATTATGCAGATTGCGTTTCAGTCCCAGAATTGGAACACAGGAATCTGGGAAGTGATTCTACGGTCTAGTTTGCAATCACAAAACAAGTCTGCACACCACAGAACTGTCACAGATTGGTCCACACTAGTCCAGTTCCTGGGCATCATTTTTTCGCGACCATTTTGCGGGCTGCAGATTGATTTTGCGGACAGATCTGTGATCGTAGAAACAATTTCGGCAAGTTTACGTTTTGAAATCCAACAAGGAAATATCACAATATCTTCATCCAAGCGGTAAGGTTCTAACCCTAGTTTTCAATTTCCATTTTGGGTAAAGATGGGTGATTAGGAGTGTGGTTCTTGGGTGTAAGAGTATTATTTATACATTCATGTACCAACAAGATTTGTGGGAAGTTTGTTGAGTTCAAATGGGTAAAGATTGGATTGATAATGGTAGAAATCTTCAAAGAGTTTAATTGAAGATTTGAGGATCGAGTTGATGTTGGAATTTGGTAAAATTTGTATGGTTGAACTCGTGGTTGCAAGGGCATTGATATTAGGTATCTCTTATCGGGTTCCGAGATGTGGGCCCCTGTCATGACCCCAGTTATCCCTCCGTGAACTATCGTGACGGCACCTAGTCTCTATGACTAGGTAAGCCTAACAAGTGTGGAAAATAAATCGAAGCTTGCGGAAATATAAATTTAAAACCAAGAATAACTAAAAAGGAACGGTATATAAAATGTCACTCGGCATATACAGCACAATATCTCAAACTTCTACATCACTATCCCAAAACCCTGAAACTCACGGGAACACAAGCTGAAAGAAAAATAGTAAAAACAATGCTCTAACTCCGGAAATGTCTACATCAACAATATGATAGAAGGGCTAACACTACAAGATAGAATAAAGATGGAGACTCTTCAGTCTGCGGATGCGACAGATGTACCTTGAAGTCTCCAAAAACTCTCCCTGTCTCAAGGATGGTAAGCCTGTGCAGAGGTACCTGGATCTGTACATGAAAAACATGCGTGAAAGGGCATAAGTACACCACAGTGGTACTCAGTAAGTGCCAAGCCTAACCTCGTTCAGGTAGTGGCGAGGAAGGTCAGGGCCCTACTAAGATAAATAATAATAATAAAAATGACAGGTTAAGATAAACAGTATAATTAAGAATCTACCGTAAGAGTCTATACACGATGATAAGAATACAATAATGGAAACATAAATAAAGGCAAACACAAGGAAACACCGCTTACAACATGGATGATAGCCGGGGATATCTTGGTATCACGAGGATCTCTTGGTATCCTCAATACATACACTAGGGATCTCTTGGTATCTCGAGGATCTCTTGGTATCCTCCATATATTCACTAAGGATCTCTTGGTATCCCAAGGATCTCTTGGTATCCTCAGTACATACACTAGGGATCTCTTGGTATCCCGAGGATCTCTTGGTATCCTCCATATATTCACTAGGGATCTCTTGGTATCCCGCATCGGGATTCTCTTGGTATCCTCCATATATTCACTAGGGATCTCTTGGTATCCCGTACCTCAGCCCAGATCATAAATACGTGCAGGGGATCTCTTGGGATGTCGTCCCGTAGTCCCAAATTAAAACACACAGCAGCAGCTCAAGAATATTTAAAATAAATGCTAAGTCTGTAACAAGTAAACATTTAATTCTAGCCTAACATGCTTCACGTAATGCAATTGAGGCAGTTTAAGCAAATACACAATTAAGTTATCTAAACATGTTTTTCTAAGCTAACACAGGCTAAGTTTACAAGTACAATAAAACACGTAAGAAAGGAACTCAGTGAGAATACTTAAAGTAAAATCGGATTTTTCAACAATTAGCTCAAGTACACACTCGTCACCTCACGTACAAGGCATTTCAGTTATCAGATATCATATCCTAAGCTGAAGGTCCCCCACACAAGGTTAGACAAGCCACTTACCTCGTATCGGCTCAAAATCAACTTGAAATCATGATTTTGCCATGAGTATCCAACTCCAAATGGTCCAAATCTATTCAATACCATTTCATAATGTAAATAATACTTCAAGGAACTGATTCTACAATCAAATTCTAAGCTAATACGTGAAATTATGTAAAATAACCAAAACGCCCCTCAGGCCAACATCTCGAAATCGGGTGAAATTTATATTTTCAGAAACCTCATACTCTCACGAGTCTATACATAATAAAAAAACTGAAATCGGAGTCCAAATAGCCCCTCAAATCCTCATTTAAAGGTCTCTTAAACTCAAGCCGTAATCACCCCTTTTTCCCAAATTTCTTACCATTATTTAGGTCTTTAATCATATGAAAACGAGTTACATAGTCAAGAACGTTACCTCCAAGTGATTTCTATTTGTTTTCCTCAAAAATCCCTCTCAAAAGATTCAAACCCGGATGAAAATGATGGAAGAATGGCTCAATTTCGCAAAGGCAACTATTTATATGTTTTGCACAGCGACTTCCGCATTTGCTGCCCTAGGACCACATATGCGGTCCCGCTTCTGCGGAACAAATGTCACATCTGCGACTTTCCCTTAAGTGACCAGAAACCACATCTGCGAGTCCCATTTCGCAGATGCGAAATCGCTTCTGCGGTCTACCTTCCGCATCTGCAGACTTTGAAGACAAGGACCAAATCCGCTTCTGCGGTCTCTATGCCAACCATATAAAGCCTCATACGGTGCCATCTGAATGCTGGACTGATAGCTATTGTTGTATGCAAACTCTGCCAATGGCAAGAACTGATCCCAAGACCCTCCAAACTCAATCACACAGGCACAGAGCAAATCCTCAAGAATCTGAATAGTGCGCTTGGACTGTCCGTCCATCTGAGGGTGAAATGTTGTACTCTGCTCTACCCGAGTGCCCAACTCATGTTGAACAGCACTCCAAAACCGTGATGTAAACTGAGTACCTCTATCTGAAATAATAGAAACCGGAATACCAAGCAGACGAACAATCTCCCGGATATAAATCTCCGCCAACCACTCCGAAGAGTAAGTAGTACACACAGGAATGAAATGAGCGGACTTGGTCAGCTGATCCACAATCACCTAAATAGCATCAAACTTCTTTAAAGTCTGTGGGAGCCCAACTACAAAGTCCATGGTGATCCGCTCCCACTTCCACTCTGGAATCTCTATCTGCTGAAGCAACCCACCCGGTCTCTAGTGCTCATACTTCACCTGCTGATAGTTGAGGCACCTAGCCACAAATCCAACTATATCTTTCTTCATTCGCCTCCACCAATAGTGCTGCCTCAAATCATGATACATTTTCACGGCACCCGGATGGATGGAATACCGTAAACTATGGGCCTCCTCTAGAATCAACTCTCGAAGCCCATCAACATTGGGTACACAAATCCGACCATACATCCTCAATACCCCATCGTCTCCAATAGACACATCTCTTGCATCACCATGCTGAACCTTGTCCTTGAGGACAAGCAAATGAGGGTCATCATACTGCCGCTCCCTGATACGGTCAAATAAGGAAGACTGAGAAACCACGCAAGCTAGAACCTGACTGGGCTCTGAAAGATCCAATCTTACAAACTAGCTAGCTAAAGCTTGAACATCCATCGCCATAGGCCTCTCTAATGCTGGTAAATATGCCATACTCCCCAAACTTTTCGCCCGACGACTCAAGGCATCAGCCACTACATTGACTTTTCCCGGGTGATACAAAATAGTGATGTCATAATCCTTCAGCAACTCTAACCACCTCCTCTGGTGCAAATTTAGATACTTTTACTTGAATAGATGTTGCAATCTCCGATGTTCAGTATAAATCTCACAGGGAACCCCGTATAAATAATGGCGCCAAATCTTTAGGGCGTGAATAATGGCAGCTAACTCAAGGTCGTGAACTAGGTAGTTCTTCTCATGTATCTTCAACTGTCGGGACACATAGGCAATCACCCTACCGTCCTGCATCTACACCGCTCCGAGGCCAACTCTTGAGGCATTATAATAGACTGTATAAGACCCCGAACCAGTAGGCAATATCAAAACTGGGGCTGTAGTCAAAGCTGTCTTGAGCTTCTGAAAGCTCGCCTCACACTCCTCTGTCCACTGAAATGGAGCATCCTTCTGGGTAAACCTAGTCATTGGGGTTGCAATCGATGAAAACTCCTCCAGAAAACGATGGTAGGAGCCCGCCAAGCCAAGGAAATTGCGAATCTTTGTAGCTGAGGATGGTCTGGGCCAACTCTGCACGACCTCTACCTTCTTCAGATCCACCCGAATACCCTTACTCGATACCACGTGGCCTAAGAATGCCACTGAATCCAACTAAAACTCACATTGCAAGAACTTAGCATATAACTTCTTCTCTCTTAGAATCTGAAGCACAGTCCTCAGGTGCTACTCATGATCTTTCTGACTTCGGGAATATACCAAAATATCATCAATAAAAACAATGACAAACGAGTCAAGATACGGTCAGAACACACTGTGCATCAAATGCATGAAGGCTGTTGGGGCATTGGTCAGCCCGAATGATATAACAAGGAACTCGTAATGACCATACCGAGTCCTAAAAGCAGTCTTTGGGATGTCTAGCTCCCGAATCTTCAACTGATGGTAACCTGAGCACAAATCAATCTTATAAAACCTATGCGCCCTGAAACTGGTCAAACAGATCATCAATACAAGGCAAAGGATAACGGTTCTTCACTGTAACCTTGTTCAACTGGAGATAATCAATACATATACGCATAGAACCATCCTTTTTCTTCACAAACAAGACAGGAGCACCCCAAGGTGAAACACTGGGTCGAATAAAACCATTATCAAGCAATTCCTGTAACTGATCCTTCAACTATTTCAACTAAGGAGGAGCCATATGAGACGGAGCAATAGAAATGGGCTAGGTGTCCGGCAACACATCAATTCCAAAATCAATATCTCTATCAGGTGGCATGCCCAGAAGATCAGCTAGAAACACATCGGGAAAATCCCGTACTACGGGACTAAATCAACTGAAGGGGTATCAACACTAACATCGCTCACATAAGCTAAATACGCACCACACCCCTTCTCAACCATATGCTGAGCTTTAAGGAAATAGATAACTCTACTGGGAGTGTGATCTAAAGTACCACTCCACTCAACACGCGGTACACCTGGAATAGCCAGCGTCACAATTTTGGCGTGACAATCAAGATTAGCATAATGGGGTGACAACTAGTCCATGCCCAGGATAATATCAAAATCAGCCATACTGAGTAATAATAAATCGGCTCTGGTCTCAAAACTACGAAGTAACCAAACACGACCGATAAACGCAGTCCACAACAAGATAATCTCCCACAAGAGTAGAAACATAAACAAGGGAACTCAAAGAATCCCGGGGTACACCCAAATGTGGAGCAAAATAAGAATACATATAAGAGTAAGTGGAGCCTGGATCGAATAGAACTGATGCATCTCTGTGACAAACCAGTATAATACCTATGATGACAAAATTGGAGGCAAAGCCTCGGTACGGGCAGGAATGGCATAGTATCTGGCCTGGCCTCCCTCTCTAGGGCGACCTCTACCTCCCCGACCTCCACCCCTATCTGGCTGGGCAGATGGGGTAGAAGCTAGTGCTGGAACCACAACCTGAGAACTCTGAGGGGCACGCTGTGGCTGAGAAGTCTGTGGGGGTGCACTCCTCCCAAGTCTAGGGCAATCCTTCACCACATGGCGGGTGTCACTATACTCAAAACAGGCTCTGGAAGGACGTGGTGGCTGCGACTAGCTCGGGCCAGGTCTACTAGACTGACCTCTGAAAGCACCCGACGTAGGAGGCGCGCTAGAAACCGCAGGTGCATAATAAGGCTCCCGGGGCCTAGGAGGAGCTGAAGCACTACTGGATGCTAGAAGAGCTGAATGAACGGGGCGACTCATATAACCTCTACCATGACGACCTGAAGCTGGGGCAAGGGCACCTGAGAAATGGTCTGACTCTCAAGACCTCTTGGCCTCCCTCTCCTCTTTCTCTCTAGCATGCATACCCTCAATCCTCCTAGCAATGATCACCACCTGCTGATAGGAAATATCCTTCTCCAACTCACGAGCCATGCTAGACCTGATGCTGGGAATAAGCCCCTCAATAAACCGGCAAACCCTCTCGCGAATAGTAGCAACCAAGGCTGGTGCATGCCTAGCCAAACTGGTATAACAGATAGCATACTCTAAAACAGTCATAGCACCCTGGCGCAAATGCTCAAACTTTGTGCGCCATGAGTCCCTGAGGCTCTGGGGAACATACTCCTTCAGGAATAGATCTGACAACTGAGCCCAAGTCAGTGAAGCAGCCGCATCTGGACTGTCTAACTCATAGGTGCGCCACCAATCATAGGTGACTCCTCGAAGCTGGAAAGTAGTGAAAGAAACCGTGCTCAATCCTGAGATACCCATAGTTTGGAGAATGCGATAACACTCATCAAGAATCCCAGAGCATCTTTTGATGCTAAACCATTGAACTCAGGAGGCTTGTACCTCTTGAACCTCTCAAGTCTCAGTTGCTCCTGATTGGAAGCCCCTGCCATGCCCTCAGGCTGAACTGGCACTGCAGGCGGTACAGGAATAATCTCAAGGGCCTGCTCAACATGCACTCGCTGCTCAGGAGTGCGGGTAGCAGGAGACTGTTCCAAACCTGCTTGAGCCAAAGTGGTTGGGATGTGGCTGCAGCAAGGGGAAGAAACCCTACATGAGCCAAAGTGGTGTACATGCTCATGAACTGTGCCAAAGTCTCCTGAAGGGATAAGTAGTAGTAGCAGTAGGCGTGTCAGGTGCTTGGACTCTGGCTTGATCTACTGGTGGCACCTCGGCGGAAGCTCGCGCAGGTGCTCTTACTGCACCATATGCGTATCCTCGGCCTCTACCCCGGCCTCGGCCTCTGACGGCTGCAGTAGGAGGCGCGAGTGCCTGATCATCTCGATTAGCACGAGTCCTCACCATCTGTGAGAGAATAGAAGATAGAAGTTTCGAATTGTGATGTCAAAATATCGCACGACAAGGAAATCAAATGAAGTGAAGATTTTTCCTAACAGTTACATAGCCTCTCGTAGATAAGTACAGACGTCTCCATACCGATCAGCGAGACTCTAATAAACCGGCCTGTGTTCCGTGACTCTTATGAACCTAGAGCTCTAATACCAACTTGTCACGACCCCAGTTCGCCCTCCATGAATTGTCGTGATGGTACCTAGTCATTACGACTAGGTAAGCCTAACAAGTGCGGAAAATAAATCGAAGCTTGCGGAAATATATTAAGACCAAGAATAACTAAAAAGGAACAGTATATAAAATGTCGCTCGGCATATACAACACATTATCTCAAACTTCTACATCACTATCCCAAAACCCGAAATTCACGGGAACACAAGCTGAAAGAAAGATAGTAAAAAAATGTTCTAACTCCGGAAATGTCTACATCAACAGTATGATAGAAGGGCTAACACTAAAAGATAGAATAAAGATGGAGACTCGTTGGTCTGCGGACGCGGCAGATGTACCTCGAAGTCTCCAAAATCTCTCCCTGTCTCAAGGATGGTAAGCCTGTGCAGAGGTACCTAGATCTGTACATGAAAAACATGCGCAAAAGGGCATGAGTACACCACAGTGATACTCAGTAAGTGCCAAGCCTAACATCGGTCAGGTAGTGACGAGGAAGGTCAGGTCCCTACTAAGATAAATAATAATAATAAAAATGACAGGTTAAGATAAACAGTATAATTAAGAATCTACCATAAGAGTCTATACAGGATGATAAGAATACAATAATGGAAATAGAAATAAAGGCAAACACAAGGAAACACCGCTTACAACATGGATGATAGACGGGGATCTCTTGGTATCCCGAGGATCTCTTGGTATCCTCCATATATTCACTAAGGATCTCTTGGTATCCCGAGGATCTTATGGTATCCTCCATATATTCACTAGGGATCTCTTGGTATCCTGCACCTCAGCCCAAATCATAAATACGTGCAGGGGATCTCCCGGGATGTCGTCCCGTAGTCCCAAATTAAAACACACACTAACAGCTCAAGAATATTAAAAATAAATGCTAAGTCTGTAACAAGTAAATAGTTATTTCTAGCATAACATTCTTCACGTAATGCAATTGAGGAAGTTTAAGCAAATAGACAATTAAGTCATCTAAACATGTTTTTCTAAGCTAACACAGGCTAAGTTTACAAGTAAAATAAAATAAGTAAGAAAGGAACTCAGTGCGAATACTTAAAGTAAAACCAGATTTTTCAACAATTAGCTCAAGTACGCACTCATCACCTCACGTACAAGGCATTTCAATTATCATATATCATATCCTAAGGGGAAGGTCCCCCACACAAGGTTACACAAGCCACTTACCTCGTACCGACTCAAAATCAACCCGAAATCACGCTTTTGCCACGAGTATCCGACTCTAAATGGCCCAAATCTATTCAATACCATTTCATAATATAAATAATACTTCGAGGAGCTGATTCTACAATCAAATTCTAAGCTAATAAGCGAAATTATATAAAATGACCAAAATGCCCCTCATGCCAACATCTCGGAATCGGGTGAAATTTATATTTTCAGAAACCTCGTACTCTCACGAGTCTATACATAACAAAAACACTGAAATCAGAGTCCAAATAACCCCTCAAATCCTCATTTAAAGGTTTCTTAAACTCAAGCCTTAATCACCCCTTTTTCCCAAATTTCTTACCATTATTTAGGTCTTTAATCATATGAAAATGAGTTATAAAGTCAAGAACGTTACCTCCAAGTGATTTCTCTTTGTTTTCCTCAAAAATCCCTCTCAAAAGCTTCAAACCTAGATGAAAATGGTGGGAAAATGGCTCAATTTTGCAAAGGCAACTATTTATATGTTCTGCCCAGCGACTTCCACATTTGTAGCCCTAGGACCGCATCTGCGGTCCCTCTTCTGCGGAACAAATGTCACATTTGTGACTTTCCCTTAAATAACCAGAAACCGCATCTGCGAGTCCCATTTCGCAGATGCGAAACCGCTTCTGCGGTCTACCTTCTGCATCTACGGACTCTGAAGACAAGGCCCAAATCCGCTTTTGCGATCTCTATGATGCTTCTGCAGCTTCGCACCTGCGGAACCCAAACCGCAGGTGCGGTTATGACAGGTTCTAGCTGAAAGCTGCAATCTCTAAACTTCAAAATCCTTTCGTCAACCATCCAAAATCATCCCGAGCCCCCTAGGACCCCAACCAAAAGCACCCACAACACCTAATACCTTATTCTAACTTGTACCAATCCTTAAAACACCTAAAATAACATCGAAAACTCGAATTAATCAAGGATTTAAGCCTAAGAACTCCAAATTTCCCAAAAATAAATACGCTTTCGATCAGAAACCTAACCAAACCACGTCTGAATGACCTGAAACTTTGCAAACACATCCCAAATGACATGACGGAGCTACCTCAACTCTCAGAATTCCATTTCGACCCTCGAATCAAAATCTCACTACCGAATCGGAAACTTCCAAAATTCAACTTCGGCATTTTAAGCCTAAATTAGCTACGGACCTCCAAAACACAATCTGAACACGCTCCTAACCCCCAAATCACCCAACAGAGCTAACAGAACCATTGGATTTTCATTCCGAAGCCGTCTTCATATTGCTCCAACTACGGTCAACTTTCCAACTCTTAAGCTCTCATTTAGGGACTAAGTGTCCCAAAACTCTTCGAAACTCAAAAACGAACGTCCCGGCAAACCAAAAATAGCATAATTAAATACGGGGAAAGTAGCTAATAGGGGATCGGGGCGTTAATTCTAAAAATGACCGGCCGGGTCGTTACAGCCCCACTGTTAATTTTTGGATTGAATTTTGGATTTTTATTGGAAAATGTAGAATTTTCATATGGAACTAATTCCCATAATTTGTATTGACTGAACCAAATTATTTATGAATAGATTCGAAACGTTTGGAGGCCGATTCGCGAGGCAAAGGCATAGCAGAGTAAAGAATTACACGGTTTTGGGGTAAGTAAAAGTTCTAAATTTGGTCCTTAGGGTATGAAACCCCAGATTTTATGATATGTGATTGGTTTGGAGGTGACACACATGCTAGGTGGAGGGAGTATGGGCGTGCACTGAAGAAATAATGATTGGGTCCATCCCATGAAAACTTTAAATTTGAATAACTTGTTGTTAGCTATATGCTCTCCATGTGTATTAGAAATTTGATTGCAAGTCTTGTTATAAATCATGTTTAGGCTATGTGTTGGTACTGTTGGGACCCACAGAGGTCGTGTTCATGGTGAATTACCTGAAATTTTTTGTTTATACTCAGTCTCAATTTTCTTGCATATCATATCTCAATCTCTACTATTCCTTGTTGATACATCATATCATTGTTGTTTGGGCTGATTTTCATGATTGCTGAGAGCCCGAGAGACTGGAGAGGTTCATGATTGAGTGAGGCTGAGGGCCAGATTGTGAGGATATTTATGGGAACGGGTTGCACGCCACAACATGTTTCATTTATTTATACCATGATTGGCTTGTTATAGCGCTTGGGCTGAAGGAGCCTCTCCGGAGTCGGTACATACCCCCAGTAAGCGCAGGTACCTACTGAGTGCGAGTGCTGAGTGTTGAATGACTGAGAGGAATGAGTGACTATGAGGAATAAGTGATTGTGAGGAAAGAGTGATGGTGAGGTTGGAGTGAATGGGAGGACTAAGTGACTATTACTCTGAGTGGCTACATTTGATTTCATTGTTGTTGCACTTTAGCTGTCATATATGACTGTTTGGAAACTTCTAAATGATATTATCTTCTGTTTCAGTCAAACATGATATGAAATTATTGTTTGAGTTTTAAATGTTGAACTTGAAAGCATGCCTACCTTCTTATGTTGGAATTTACTGTAATTGGGTTTAGCTGTGATGCTCGTCACTATCTTCAGCTCTTTATTTAGTATTATTACTTTTTGAGTTGGTTGTACTTATACTACACCCTGCACATCTTGTGCAGATCCACGTACTTCTGCACATGACGGTTGTTAAGTTATTTTTTGGAGCTTTATCTATCGGAGACTATCGAGGTAGATGCTTGATGTCCGCAGACCTTGACTCTCTTTCCTTTCAGTTATTTGTATTGTTCTATATTTCCAGACATTGTTCTATTAGTCAGACTATATTATTATTTAGATGCTCATGTACTCAGTGATACCAGGTTCTAAGAGTGTTTTATGTCGGTATTAATGAGATTTTTATTTTGACAAACATAAAAGAAATTGTGGTTTATTGAGGTTGTCAGCTTGCCTAGTATTGAGATAGGCACCATCATATTAGGGTCGTGACACTATGTTTGATTACTCCTTGTTCTACAAAGGTAAAGGGAACTCGGTGACTTTTGTAGTTATGTATGTAGATGATATTATCATCACAGGAGCTCACTTGGAGGAAATTACCAGCTTGAAGAAGTTCTTACAAGAGATTTTTCGAATAAAAGATATTTGCAGACTTCATTACTTCTGAGGGTTAGAGATACTTTATATAGGGGAACGAGTCTAATTGGGAAACTAATTATAGGAAACTAATTGGGAAATTAAACTTCCTTACAGGAACACTAGGCCTGATATAACTTATAATGTTCAACACTTGAGCCAATACATTCAAAGTCCTACAGATAGTCACCTAAAAGCAACAGTACATGTGTTGAGATATTTGAAAGGAAATTTATCTCTAGGCATCTTTCTATCCAACAGCACAAATTACAGATTAAGAGCCTTTTGTGACTCTGATTGGGCTTCTTTCCCTGAAACTAGAAAGTCTTTTCGTGGTGATATAGTGTTACGTGGTGCTAGCCCAATCACTTGGAAATCAAAGAAACAATCTACTATTTCCTTGTCCTCGGTTGAGGCTGAGTATAGAGCAGTCAGAAAAGTAGTTGGAGAACTGATTTGGCTTGCACGATTGCTTGAGGAACTCACTTACCCCTTTCTCTGCCCATACCTGTCTTTTATGACAGCCAAGCAGCACTTCACATTGCAAAGAATCCAGTCTTTCATGAGCGGACCAAGCATATAGAAGTGGACTATCATTTTGTAAATGACAAGCTTCAAGATGGCCTGATTTCATTACACTACATCCCTACTCATGAACAGCTCGCAAATATCTTTACTAAGTCCTTACCAGGAAACAAACATACTATTTTACTTGTCAAGTTGGTTGTGGGTTCCCCATCTCCAAATTGAGGGGGGAGGGGGGTGTTAAGATTATTTAATAGTTAATCATCTTGTATTCATTTTACATAGGCTATTTCTATAAATATTTAGGTTATCAATGTAATAAGGCAGTTAGATTAGTAGTTAGTGGAGGTTAGAGCTGATGATAACTGTGTACGTGTATAAATACATTGTACAGATATTTTGGAAAGTAAGTATATTTTATTTTTGCTTCAGTCTGCTTCTTGAAGCTTCCTAGAATGGGATTACTTTCCCCTTTCCTCCATTGGAGCTCAATCTGTGCGCGATTACACTTCAATCCTCAATATTTTGTCACATTGCTTATAAGTTAAATCTTTGCTATTTGAAGAAGTATGAAATAGGTCAATCTCTCTTATTGAGTCACTTGAAGATGTAGAATGAAAAAGAACTCATTTATTCGTCTTATTTATTATTATTAGATCAAATTATTTCGCCGATTGGATTTCACTTGATTGTTTACAATTTTATTGTGTGTGCTTGGGGTAGAAGTTTATTTATCCAATTTACAAAATATTGAAGTTTATTTACTGTAAACTGGATGAGTTGACTATCCCTTATTAGAATATTCTTGACTCATCTCTTTCAATATTTTAAGAACATTTGAAGTGGTAAACATTTCTTCATGTGATTCATTTTACTAATAAACTTTTTTTTCCCTTTTCGTTTTAGGAAACTACATAGCTAGTATTAATTTGAAGAAAAAAAGTTAGAGAAGAGTTGTGACTCATTTGGCTCATAATTTCGTGTATTATCTTCTTTGACAAAAGGAAGTTACTGATAATTAGGCCTAATTCTTCACCACTTAAATGTATATATAGTAAAAGGAGGGATGTTAAATCGGTATGCGATATTAAATTTTTTTTCAATGTTGAGGAAAACTTTAATGCGAAAATAGTAGAGAAAAATCCAATTATCGGTCTATCTTACTATATAGCCTATAGAATTAATAAATGTAGCAAATTTAAAGCACTTAATTCCATGTTTTGTTACACAAATAAAAAGTAGACAGGTATTATTTAGAAAAGGCCAAATACATGGACAACCACCTAAATTTGGCACCAAATTTCACTTAGACACCTCAACTAAGAGCCCGTTTGGCCATGAAAATTCTCTTTTTTTCGAAATCGGTGTTTGGCCATAAATTTTTTAATTTTCACTTAAAAATGAATTTTGAAATTTTTCGAAAGTTTAAAAAACAACTCTAACAAAATTTCAAAAAACAACCCAAAATTATATTCATGTCCAAAAATAATTCTAATTTTCAAATATCATTTTCACTTGAAAAAAAAATTACTTATTTTTTTGAAATTTTACAATTTTTATGTTCAAACGCCCACTAAGATTTGTTCCGTTTAAACACTCCAACATCCATTAAAACGTGCCTATCAAACACAAATTCAACAATTCCAAAACCAATATTAATATGTGATCCTCGCTCTCTTTTAAAGTGACAGATCAAACCAATAAAATAGTTACATGTCAGCTAAAAAGAATCTAACCAAAAAATAAGAAAGAGAAAGGAGAAGTCCCTTCCTCACCATCCTCCTTTTTATCTCCACCGCAGTTCGTATTAACGGAGGTAGCTGTTTTCGGAGAAATTTTTTAACAAGCCAACTACTATGATGATTCACTGATTTTTATCTGTGTCATTTCTCACATACAAAGATATGAATTTTACACACAAAGTGATAACCCTTTAATTATTATTTTACTTATTATGTGTTGATATGAATTTTAGTTTAGTGGTCAAGGGGGATCAAAATCTACATAAGGTCATGGGTTCAATTCCCACTAGCTACAAATATTTTTTTTTGAACCCCCTTCTTGGAGATCTTGCATCCGCCACTGTCTTGAGGATAATGTATTTTTGGGGATTGGGGGGGTGCATTTTTATGGTTGCTAATGTGCAATGAGATGGTATGGTGGCGTAGGTGGCATACCAGAAAGACAAGATGAAGGAGAAAGTTGAAAAAATTCAAAACCGGAAGAAATTATCATTCTTTTAAGTTTCTATTGATATCTGGGACTCATTTCAGCTTTTTTTGTCCCCACTCTCTCAGTGGAGGTGTAAATTGTAATACACACATTATGTCATATCAACGATGTGTTTGATAGATACACTTTAATAAATGTTGGAGTGCCTAATAGGAACAAGCTTTGGTTAACGTTGTAGACAATAAAATTTGCGTCAGGAAAATAATCGAGACCGAAAAATATTGTAATAATCGTACTATTTGATTTCAAATAATATGAGTGTACAATCTCTATGAATCCTCTTATTCTTCTTTCCAATAGTAAACAAATTCAAGGGCCTTTGAGCTTGATCTTGAATATGTAGTTGTTTCCACGAACGATGATCTTGAGTTCAACTAGCACGAACTTTGATTTGAATTCGTATTTCTTGAACCATGATTTGTTCTTCGTTCTTGAGCTTGAACTTGACTTGTTCTTCGTTCTCGAGCTTGAGTTTGTTTTTTTCTTCGTTCTTGAGCTTGAACTTGACTTGTTCTTCGTTCTTAAGCTTGAACTTGAACTTGATTGCTTGAAGCTTGAAACTTGTGGAGGAATTTGCAGCGTTTGATCCACGAGCTCTTTCTTGCTTCTTGTTATAACTTCTGGTGTCTTTTCTGGGCTATGAAGACTCTTATTTATAGTTGTGGGAGGGAAGAGTTACGATAAGAACAAACTTCTTCCGACCAATCAAATTGAATTGTGACAAGGTCGCATTTCATTGGTCAGAACATGTCACTTGCACACGTGACGCGATTTTACTGGCCTTTTAATTTAGCTTGGCATGCCTTGTTATTTTGACATGTGCATGGCACGATTCTATTGGCTCTTTCATTTGACTTGGCATGCCACGTCATTTGACACATGACACTGGGCTTCTAGGAAGATGACATCTTGGGCCCTAATGAAGTGCTCTCATCATTTGTAGCCCAATTAAATGGGCTAACCCAATGGATTTGGACTTATTTATTTAATCAATGTATATTGGACTTATATAACTAATCCAATTATATTAGCCTAATAAACTTATTTGAACTAACATATCTTTAATTCAAAAATATAGTCCAAATAATTTTATGAATTTAAATTCAATAAAATTTAGATGCCTACAGACTGTCTAAGTGAAATTTGGTGCAAGTTTAAGTACCTGTCAATGTATTTGGCCTTTAGAAAATGTAATAAATCTGATCATATGAATTACAGACAGTGGCAGATCCACCCTTCAAGACGGGGATGGCATGACACCCACTAGATTCGTATAATTTTTATAGATATGTTAAAATTTTCTTAAACAAGGTTACATATTTAATTTTGCATCCGTAATCTTAAACTAGACAAAGGTGTCACGGCTCTGGAAAGATGTTTTGCAATTTTTTTTTGCGTATGAGGCTCATGTTCCAAGATAAATATTTACTTCACACACTAACACAACAAATAGACAAACATGGTTAATATTAATATAATTAATAAATATACTTTCTCACATTAGTTTGTCATTTAACCATGATAAATTAGTACGAATTAATGTAAATCCCGTTGTGATAAATATAGAATGAATTACAAGAGAATACACATGACTTCATACCATAACAAAAAATGACCCATATTTTTAAGTTTTACCTGACCTGGCCCATATTGTACATATTTTGAAAGCACTAGCAAATTTAAAATTTGTGTTCTTACAGCCATTGCTTCTAAAAATTATGGAGTTAAATATGTGCTCTCACAACTATTGCTTTCACTCTCTCTTCTTCTCACATCTTCTACATATTTTTCAAGGGACCGTCCGCCATTACTGCTTCTCCCCCTATGTCACCTGGTTGCAATGAAAGAAAATTGAAGAGTATTAGTCCACCATTGAAGGCCATTCAAAGCTTTGCTTTCGAAAATATGATTTTTTAAATTTGTTAGTTGTTTGGATTGGGTATTGTTCCAATTGATTGAAAATATCAAAAGGAGTTCAAATTTAAATTTGAAGTGATTTGGAGTAGATTTGAGCAAGATTTGAGTTAAATTTCAGAAAAGACGCAAGGAAGAAGACGAAGTCAATTTTTTGTATAATTATGTATAATCTTGTATAATAGTGTATATGAGTGTATAATCACATCTTATATACCTTTATACAAACGTCTATAGACGAACTTCTTCTACAATTTTGGTTGCAATTCTAGTTCAAAACCAGTTCAAATCTCCATTAAATGACTTCAAATTTTATATACAACCTCCTTATACTATTTCTAACAAGCCTAAATAACACCCACTCCAAATTTCTCACAAAATCAAATTCGAAATTTAAATCTACATATTTAAACTTGTTAAAAATCTAATTTTCACCACCCAAATAGATTTGGTTTGTTGAACTAATATTTGAGTCACAGTTATTGACTTGAAAATTAACTTAAAAGCTTGAACTGTCTTTTTTAAAAATTAAATAGTAATTTCGAGAACCTATTAGACTTGAATATTGAGTATTAGTCCATTATTATGGGAAAATAGCATGGTCTAGCCAGTGTTCGCACTGGTCATTCAAAAATAGCCAGTGTTTACCAAGTCAATAAAAAATAGCCACTATTTTACTGCAACAGAAATCGATCCAGCTCATACACAGGTGCACCAAACTCCAGCACGGATCGGTATACTTTTTATGCTGGAGTATTTTTCCAAATTTTGAACAGTGTTATCATTCAGATTTATCTTTACATGAAAAGTGGCTAAATTTCGATTAGTTTTGAAATTGGACTATTTTTGAATGACCACTTGTAAATCTGGCTATTTTTGAATTTCTCCCATTATTTTTGGGCTAGTTAGTTGTAAACTAAAATCTGGGCTATAAAATTGAAAAGTAAGGAGTCCAATTGTACTTATATGAAATTTTCCCATAAATATAAGTAGGAACTTTTATATTCCTATGTCATATAGTAAACTATATTACATTCCATGCTTAACTTTTAATATAATTACCTTCTATATACCTAATTATCATTTATGTACCATTTTAGAATTTTAATGGTATTAATTAGTCTCCTAATTTTACTCAACCATATATTCCCACTCCCCCAAGTTTCTCTCTCCAAATCCCACCACCTCACTCACGTATCAAACCACACCCCACGATTTCCTCTTCAATCACCCACGATTTCCTCTTCTAAAATCAGCGAAAATTTGTAACTCCTCCACCATTGACAACCATTAAAAAGCTTTGAAGCTTTGAATTCGAATTTGGGTTTTCAAAAGACATTTGTTTGTTTGGATTGAATGTTGTTGCAAAGAATTGAGAATTCTCTCTACGTCTCTCTCTATCTCTCAATCCCAAATTTCAGTAATATAAAGCAAAGGAAAAGAGAGCAGCAATTCCACCATTGACAGCCATTAAAAAGCTTTGAATTCGAATTTGGATTTTCAAAAATCATTATTTGTTTGGATTGGGTGTTGTTGAAAATAATTGAAAATATGATTTGGAGTTTATATCTCAATTTTGAGGGGTTTTGGTGAAGATTAGACTTGGTTTTGGCTGAATTTCAGATTGAAAGAAGAAGAAGAACAAGAAGAATAAGACATGACATACATTATATTGCAAAAATTGTAGAAAAATTGTAGATTGTTGTTTATTTATTTTTTGTTTATTCATTTAACTATTGTATGAAAGTTGAACAATATTGTACAAAAATTATATTTAAGTGGTATTATATTGTAGTATGAAATTTGTTTTTTACTATGTATAATTAGTTGTATGAAATTTGCTTGTCTTGATATACTTGTCCTATTTCAATAAAACTTGGTGTACTATCTGTTATTATCATACTTTTATATTCCTCTATAACGAGAGATGTTGGCATATCAAGTAACTTTAGTGTTCCAAACGAACCTGCATGAAAATAAAGATAAATTCTGTATGAATAGTTTGTAGAAATTTTGTAGATAATTTGTAGAAACATTTAAATTCTGTATTTCATATTAATTTTTCAAATGATATGTAGTTTTATTGTAGAATAAATGTAGAAATTTTGTAGATATTGTGAAAATCCATACTGATATATATATTTTACTCTGTCAATTAAAATGGCAGAAAGGGAGTATATCAATACGAATTCTACTAGCAAAAGCAACGCAGACCTAAAAGTGGCAAAAGTTTGACATGCTTGGAACAGGTCAACAAGACAGAGAATGCAAGAAACATATATTACTTCCCAAATACAAATCCGATGACCACCCACTACCTACCACACAGGAATCCCAAAGAAATACAACCTAAACAAACACCACAACCTATAAAAAGAATTTCTCTGAATTTCAGACTAGAGACTCTCTTTCCTCATTAATGAACTTGTCTTCCATCATTAAGAAGGTAACCAATGAGCGACAACTGAGTGGAACAAGAGATAACATCAAAGACGGCACAGCCAAACTACTCCAATTTTTTGTTGCGACCTGTTAGACTAGGACAAAGATAAACCAACCCTCGATTTGAAAAAAGGGACAAAAAGGATTAAGACAAAAATAGGAGGAAAATTTTCTTTTTCTTTTCTACCAAGTAGGAAGGAGATTTCCTTTTCAGTTAAAGTAGAGGAAACATGGAGAACTGACACCCCATTTAACTAAACGTTTTTTGTAATATAATAAGGACCTTCAAGATTAAGAACAAAATAACTACACATCAGGCTATTAGTGTCGAATAACAGTTGCACCTTCCATTTTCTCCAATAGATGCAGAAGTAATACTAGTAAATGCTCCCCTTCCTCTCCTCTCCTCTCCTCTCTCTATTCTTTTCTCCTGCATATCCCTTCCGTTTCTAGTAGGAGTCTTTAAAACCAAAAAATCCATAACAAAGTTTAACATTGATCATTATGTGAGAATTAGATAGATAATTGCAATAGGGTTGAATCCATGAAAGAAGTGGAAGTGCTTTCAAATTTTGGAAGTCCCTGCTTTTTCCTACCTAGACTTCGGTGACATTTTGACAGAATTAGATCAAACGATTGTGGTATAAGCCTCTTTACAAATCTTTACAATACTTCTTAAGTTAATAAGTTCCTTGTATTAATAGTCGGGACTGTAAAACGTGTCATCTAATTCTTAAGACACAGCGAAAAAGAGTTGATTGATACTTGTAGGAGTAGAGACGGAGAACATGATTCTTATATTTACCAGGCAGCGTGAACAAATGCCAAATACATAATATCAATATCCTTATTGAACAAGTAGACAAAAACAGAACTAGAGGGAAATAATTAATGCTGCAGCAGGCATACCGTAATTGGAGAAGAAACTATACAGTCAAAAGTTAGCGACACAAAATGAAAGAAATTGGAGATTGAAAGCAAGGTTCAGGCCATACATTACAAAGCAGAACCCACAAGGAGTTTTGGAATTCTTATCCAATCCCATCACTATCTTTTTAATCTCTCCAGCACGAGAGAACAGCTCATACACTTGTTCCTCTGTTGTGTAGAAGGACATGTTCCCCACATAAACAGTAGTCGACTTCAGCAAAGCATCTTCAAATTCTTCCTGGGTTCCTGAAAACCTTCTATCCCTATATGCTGAAATCTTGGCTAAATCCTAAAAGAAAAAAAAACAGATAAAATAGTAAAAGATAAAAGCAAATAAAACCTAGATTAAGAAAGGTAGGACACCTCGGACACCACAATCTCTTTATGTTAAAAATTCATGAAATGCCATTGGATATGCAGGAAAATGCACTTCAGTGTTGTTAAAGACTCTCTTAAAGCGCGCTTAAGCCCTGAAGCTCGGTGAAGCCCAGGTTGTGCTCACTTAATTGGCACTTTAGTGTAGGCGTCAAGGTGTTAGGCATGTGCACCTTCACCAATGGGCTCTGTCTTTAAGGGCAGAACATTATATATATAGCTCGATTATAGTTTTCCATTCTTTTGTCCAAATAATTATTATTTGTGGTTATAGTTGCATGTTTTTGCACTACATTTCTGTTTTTAATTTTTTTCCCACACTTCAATTGCGCTTTGCACTTAAAGCTCCAATAGACTTTGGAGCTTTTTGCGCTTTTTGTTTTTGACTACTCTGCTGCACTTTGCTAACATTATACTAAATAAAGAAAGGCATAGATTAGGAACGACACTCAGTCCTCAAACAACGGCACCAAAAACTCCGGACAGCCATTTCTTCGGAACCTTGCAGGTTTCCAAGGGCAGTAGCTGTCAGGCATCATCGTGGGGACAATAGGAAGACAACAGAGGCGCCAACTTCGGTTTTTCACAGGATCAGGAATATACCAAGACAAAAGCCCAGGTTGTATTTGCGGGAATATTTACCTCCCGCCTCATATTTCTCTCCTTCTTGTGTTTGTTGATTTGTTGCGGTAGTAGTACGTAATTACTATAGTCATTTTGGTAGTGGACATATATTCCTATTTTTTCATAGACTTCCGTAGGTATAGCAGTTGTGGTCTGTAATGGCAGTGTAGGGTCATGTCCTCGGGGAGGGAGGGTGGCGAGGTGGGGGTTAAGGCAAGGGTCAGGGGGTGGGATGGGGCACATAGGGGGTACGGGGAGCAAGGGTGCATATAGGTTGAGAATTGGATCATGGAATATAGGGACTTTGACGGATAAGTCTATAGAGCTGGCGAAGATTCTCCAGAAAAAGAAGGTTAGTATAGCTTGTGTTCGGAGACTAGGTGGGCAGGATCGAAGGCGAGGAATGTCGACGGGTATAAGTTGTGGTACTCCGGAGGCGTGAAGGGCAATAACGGAGTGGGTATTTTGATGGATAAGGATCTTAGAGAGTTAGTGGTAGAGGTTAGGCGGGTGAGTGACAGATTGATGACGATTAAGTTAGTAGTTGTAGGAAGCACTCTGAATGTCATTAGCGCATATGCATCGCAAGCGGTCTTGGACGAGGAGGTTAAAAGGCGCTTTTGGGAGGCGTTGGATGAGGTGGTGCGGGGTATTCTGCCTACGGATAAGTTATTTATAGGAGGGGATTTCAGTGGGCATATTGGGTCGTCTGTTGATGGCTATGGTGAGGTGCACGGTGGCTTCGGCTTTGGGGTTAGGAATGGAGGACGTACGTCACTGTTGGATTTCGCTAGAACTTTTAAGTTGGTGATCGTGAACTCTATTTACCCGAAGAAAGAGGAGCATTTGATTACTTTCCGGAGTATGGTGGCTAAGACTCAAATTGATTATCTTCTCCTCAGGAGGTGTGATAAGGGGTTGTGCGAGGATAGTAAGGTGATCCCGAGTGAGAACCTCGCGACACAGCATAGGCTTCTGGTGATGGACGTCGGTATCTTGATAAAGAGGAAGAAGAGGTTTGTACGGGAGCAATCGAGGATCAGGTGGGGAGTCTTAACTAAGGAAAATGCGCAGGAGTTGGAGGGAAGGTTGGCGGCTATGGGAGCTTGGAAGAGTGGTGGGGATGCTAGCGGTATGTGGACGGCGACATCGAACTGTATAAGGGAGGCAGTGAAAGAGGTGTTAGGGGTCTCGACGGGGTACTCAGGCGGGCACCGAGGCGACTGGTGGTGGAATGATGTGGTCCAGAGTAAAGTGGAAGCAAAGAAAGCGGCTTACCATAAGTTATTGGAGAGCACTGGTGAGGAGCAGAGGATAGCAAACAGAGAAAGATATAAGTAAGTTAGGAGGGAAGCGAAGCTAGCGGTCACGAAGGCTAAGACTACTACATTTAGGTGGTTGTATGAGGAACTGGGGGGTAAAGGTGAGGACAAGAAGTTATTTCGGCTGGCTAAAGCGAGAGAGAGGAAGGCTCGTGATCTGGATCAAGTGAGGTGCATCAAAGACGAGGAAGGTTGGGTATTGATGGAAGAGGCCCAGATTAAGCAGAGGTGGCAGTCGTACTTTCATAGACTTCTGAATGAAGAGGGGGACAGAAACATCGTGTTAGGGGAGTTGGGGCACTCCGAAAGTCACCAAGACTTTAGGTACTGTAGGCGTATTAAGGTGGAGGAGGTCATGGGAGCAATGCGTAAGATGAGTCGGGGCAAAGCGATCGGACCAGACGAGATTCCAGTTGAATTATGGAGGTATGTGCATAAAGCAGGCTTGGAGTGGCTGACTGAGCTGTTTAATGTTATTTTCAAGACGGGGAGGATGTCAAATGAGTGGAGGTGGAGTACGATGATTCCGTTGTACAAAACCAAAGGGGACATCCAGAATTGTAACAACTATAGGGGTATAAAGTTACTAAGTCATACCATGAAAGTTTGGGAGAGGGTGGTGTCTATATCAGAAAACCAGTTTGGGTTCATGCCTGGTCGTTCTACTACAGAAGTTATCCATCTTATCAGGAGGTTGATGGAACTAGGAAGAGGGATCTGCACATGGTGTTCATTGATCTAGAGAAGGCGTATGACAAGGTCCCTAAGGACGTTCTTTGGAGATGCCGGGAGGTGAAGTGTGTGCCGGTAGCTTATATTAGGGTGATAAAGGATTTATATAATGGAGCTAGGACTTGGGTAAGGACTATAGGAGATGATTCGAAGCCCTTTCTAGTAGTTATGGGGTTATACCAAGGATTTGCGCTCAGCCCCTTCTTATTTGCCCTAGTAATGGACGCATTGACACACCATATTCAAGGGTAGGTGCCATGGTGTATGTTGTTCGCTGATGATATAGTTCTGATTGATGAGACGAGAGGCGGTGTTAATGAAAGACTAGAGGTATGGAGACAGGTCCTGGAGTCTAAAGGTTTCAAGTTGAGTAGGACCAAGACGGAATATTTGGAGTGCAAATTTAGCGATGTGTCGGGGGAAACGAACGGGGAGGTGAGACTTGACTCGGAAGTCATCCCTAAGAGAGAGAGTTTCAAGTACCTAGGGTCTATTATCCAACGAGATGGGGAGATCGACAGAGATGTCACGCACCGTATCGGGGTGGGATGGATGAAATGGAGGTTAGCGTCTGAATCCTGTGTGACAAGAAGGTTCCACTGAAACTTAAAGGTAAGTTCTATAGAGCGGTGATTAGACCGGCCATGCTGTATGGGGCAGAGTGTTGGCCAGTCAAGAATTCTCATATCCAGAAGATGAAAGTAGCCGAAATGAGGATGTTGAGATGGATGTGCGGGCACACTAGGCTGGATAAGATTATGAATGAAGAAATTCGGGAGAAGGTGGCGTGGCTCCCATGGAGGACAAGATGCGAGAAGCGAGACTTAGATGGTTCGGGCATGTGCGGAGGAGGAGCCCAGATGCCCCGGTTAGGAGGTGTGAACGGTTGGCTTTGACAGGTACAAGGAGAGGTAGAGGGCGGCATAAGAAATATTGGGGCGAGGTGATAAGGCAAGACATGGCGCAACTTCAGATTTCTGAGGACATAGCCCTGGATAGGGAGGTGTGGAGGTCGAGCATTAGGGTTGTAGATTAGGGGGTGGTTGAGCGTTTTTCTTCGTTGTTCCGGCTAGTCTAATAGTGTTTTATATAGGACTGCTAGCGGTTATTGTTCCATTACACTTTCTATTTTTTGCTTATTATTATTATTAATTTTTTACTTTTATTTTATATTTTTTTTTCAATTTTTATTATTGCCATAGTTATTGTCCTTCCCACTTATTTGTTGTCACTTACGGTGCTGATCTTATTTGTATGTTTTCTGCTGTTGTTACAGATCTTTCATTTTTGAGCAGAGGGTCTCTCGGAAACATCCTCTACCCTCATGGGTAGGGGTAAGGTCTGCGTACACTCTACCCTCCCCAGATCCCACTAGTGGGATTTTTACTGAGTTGTTGTTGTTGTATAGATCTTTCGAGTTAAATCAGGAAACCATGACTGACTGAGATGTTAGCTCCTCATAACACCGGGGTTTATACGAGTTACTCGTCAAAGTGTCCATGCAAAAGGTGTGTTTGATTCTCACCGCACCCTTCCCGAATTACCCTCTATAACAGAGAAAGTCTAAGAATAAAAAAGGTGTTACCTCCTTTAGATGAGAAGCTATACAAGGATTAAAGCATTAGTAACTAGTGCAGATAGTTATAACATTGTTCTTTAAATGCTCCTTCAGAGGTTGTTCTTTTCACGGGTGGGAGAGGCCCACAGCCCCCTAAACCCTTCCCCCACTCCCACCCCCACCCCTACCCCCACACACCGACCAGAATTAGCACAATCCATCAAAACACAAACAAATATACAACATAAAACATTAAATCAATAGAAAAATTGCTCATTGAACAACCATCACATGTATATAGTGTAAGCACGTGATTTTTGCTTTACGAGCAATCGCTCCAAAAGAAAATAAAAATAGTGACAAATGACTTCGCTATACAATGTTTCGAGTTTTCTGTGACATGTGTTGTTAATCATTTGCGGGTCTGTCCATTTTGCATCTAATCTTACCGATCAAAATACAAAGCATGTATGTCAGGGTAATTAAAATCATAATTCGGTCGTTAAAAGAAAATCCACAAAAATATGAAATGCATCTAGGTGGTGATTTAAACCTACTTGAATATTTCAATACGTGAGTGATAACTGTATTAAAGGTTTAAATTAATGATTATTTTAATGTCATTTTTTTATTATTTCTATTTATTTAATTTTAAAATTAGGAAAAGGAACAAAAAGAAAAGAGTGCAAGATTAACCGTACTTGGGCCTGTTTGTTTTGAATATTCTAAGCCCAAAAGCAGCCCAAATCAGCCGCCCAAGCAACCCATTCCCCAAGCCATCAAAACGACGTAGTTCAACACCAAAACTACGTCGTTTCAGGGATGATTAATCTGTGCCGTTCATTTCCCGTGATCCGATGGCCCTTATTAGCCCTCATGACCCGACCTACTCCCATTTTTACCGACCCTCTACTTAACCAAAATGGCACCGTATTGATAAGCCTCCCCAATCCTGACCATCAATTGTGATCAATCCAACGGCCAGGATTGAGTCACCCTTCCCGTATATAAACCTGACCCCTTACCCCACGCCCCGAGCCACACCCCCCCTTCAGCCACTGTTTACCATCTTCCCCAAGACCCCTATCCTCTCAAACCCCTAGCAGCCTAGGTTTTCCCCCATGAACCCGGTAACTACAGTTCCGATGACCACCAAAATAACATCCCCGATGCTCCCAGCCACCCTGAATACAAATCCGTTAACCGCTTACCTCGAATCAACCCGTAGCTTCTCGAATCTTCAAACGAAGATTCGAGCAAAAACTAGATCTACACCGATTGACCCCAAACTCACACCACAGCCCCTCCTGACCCCCTCACCCCCTGAGTGGCTTTGGTTCCGTTCGAATCTGACTGGAATTGAACGGTTCCCAAATCGAACCTCAAGAGCCCTAGGATTCAGATCTATGGGTTTTGTTCGAATCAGTGGCAGGATCAGGGTCTAGCAGACTTTTACCAAAGTGTTCTCGCTTGAGAACACTTCGGTTAAATTCCATTAGACCCCAAATAACCTGGTCCAAGTTCGAGCTTGTGTCGATCTTAGTTTCATTCCCCTGAGGTACTTTTCCTTTTTCTTTTGTCCTCCTAAAATCTATCTGTCTTCATGTTCTGGTCTGTTTTGTTTTGTGACTCATCTGTCCATGTTTGTGTCCGTTTTAAGTTAATGATGAGTTTGTTTGTTAGTTTTATTGGTTGTTTGCTGTATATTATAGTTTGTATAGTCATCTAAATAAGTGTCGTCAACTGAATTCACTTGAAAGATTGAAAATCAGGAGTCTACATTTCAGTACAATTACTGTGCCTGTTTCTTTATTTTATGATGTTGTTTGTAAGCCTGATATAGTAGCACGTTGATTATAGTTTACACCCTTGACTGCATATTGGATCAATTGGCTGTGAGTTGGCCAGGCTTGGCTCCCAATGTGGCCAACTCATACCATTTGATTGGCACCCCTGTTTGCTTAAAATTTTGAATCATTGCCTGAACTCAGGCAGAGAGTTGGCAATTAGCTTTAGGGATCTAACAAACCAGCCTGAAAGCAGTTTGAGTTTAATTAGCTAGTATTCAGGTATTGGCTGAAATCAGAAAGGCTTATATACTAACTATTAAGAGTTAGGGTAATACAGTAATATACAAGGTTAAGGGTAATCTTGGCATAAGGCAGGGTCTGATTAGGGATAATTTCAGAATATGTCAAGTGGTAATTAAAATATGATTAACCTAGTGACAATGAGGAACAAAACATGAAGGCATGAGTTTAAAAGGAATACTAAAATAAGCCCATAATCCTGGATTATAGAATAAACCAGGTGTGGGGAGCAAATGGCTGGCAGAAAAAGATGTTAGGCATGGGCTTAAAGGGTATGGGCAGTCTGCCAATTGGCAGGGGAGGCAGCTTAGCTGCACTAGGTCGATTAGCCTATAAAGAAGCTGTTTCAGAACATAAAAGGGGATTTTTTTTTTGGGAGTCAGGAGGCTGGAATTTTTAGTCTTGAGAAAGGTTTTGTGAGTTTAAAGAAAAGATTGAAAACAGAAGAGAATTTCAGTAAAACATTGTAACAAAACACTGTCTGAGAGCTATATAAGAGTTCATATTGGTCAAGCTGTCTTGGCCAAGTTCAGTTTCTTTAGCACTGACTGAGCTGCTTCTGGTTGTTGAATTGGTAGTGTTGCTGCATTGAATACTCTATTATTGCTGTGTATTTCATCACTCTTTCCTGGGATTTGCTCGTTTGGTATACAACTATCTGTTGGTTCTTTTGTTCTGGGAAATACTGCTGGTTGTCTGTGGACAGTTAGAAAGCACTTGTGGTTGTTGGTTGTTGCTGTGTGTTTGTTGCTGTTGTTGTTTGTGGCACACTACTCGACTGATTATTCCCTTTCTTCCTTTCCTTTCTATACCAGGTACACACCCAATACACTGTCAGATGTAGCTGGAAATTTGAGCATGAATGTAAATGAAAAACCTGAAGAATTTTCTTTATATACATAGTTTGCTACTTTAAATATCATGTAGTGTAGAAAATATTATGCTTGTTTTGGATGCTGGAGATAGACTTCAGGCCTAACAACTGTCAAATGAAGGGTAGTTGAATGCTAGAATGTGCATATAGGTTGGTGATGAGAGTATGCCCAAGGCAATAGTTTGTATCTCATATTTAGTTCAAAGGTGTAGTATAAGCCTGTAATGTTTGCCAAGCATGAAATTCGTACACTAAATAAGTTCTTTCCTTTCCAATAAATTGCTATATATAACTCTTAAAACCATGTTTTAAGATCAGGAACAACTTCAGGGCCTCAACCTCACAAAGGTCGAGTTCAGGCCAAAACAGGCCAAGCCGGCCTGCTCCGAACAAGCAGTGGCCCAGGTTTGGCCAATCACGCTTGGGCTGGATTCGGGCCCGTGATTATTTGTTCAGACAGCCTCGTTTCTGATTTTAGGCATTTCTGAGTGTTGTTGCAAACAACTTACAAGCATGTAATTAATTAGGACTATCTACTGTTTTCAATTGATAAGGATAAACGCGATAAGAAACGTAGTTGCTATAGGATATCCTATTAAAATAAGAACAAGATGAGCCTCGATGAAAATAAACAAAACGTGCAGATGCGGGGCCCTTGTTTAAATGTATATTATCGAAGCATTTAGGTTCCAGGACGGGTTGTTTAGCAAATCTCACAACCTTCCTAAAATAACAATACGTTAGACTCTTTAGGACGCGCTTTAATAAACCTTACCTTCTTAAACTCGGGTGCGCATTTATGTGACCCAAATCCAATTCTCAATGGAGTCGAAATGTGTTTCTAATCACGGGTACATTGATTGTGACGTGGTTAGAGATGCATGTCCATGATGTTGCAAATTCATTAAAAAATAAAGAACGAGATGAGCCTCGCCAAATAAAAATACAAATTGCGAGGCCCTCACAAAAAATATGTATTAAATACTTAGATTCCGGGATGGGTCGTTTAGCAAATTTCACGGCCCTACCCCAAAATAATAATGCGCTAGTTGCTTTAGGCGCGCCTTTAATAATGTTATCTCCCTAAACTCGGGTGCACATTTATGTGACCCAAATCCAAATCTCAACGGAGTCGAAATATGTCTCTAGTCACGGGCGCATTGATTGTGGCGTGGCCTGAGATGCATTTCCATGACGTTGCAAATTCTTTAAAGAACAAGAATGAGATGAGCCTCGCCGAATAAAGATACAAATTGCGGGGCCCTCAGTAAATACCTGTTTAAAATTACTTAGAATTCAGGAGGGTTGTTTAGCGAATTTCACGGCCTCCGCAAAAATAATAATGCGCTAGTTGCTTTAGGCGCGTCTTTAATAATTTAATTTTCTTAAACTCGGGTGTGCATTTCATGCGACCCAAATCCAAATCCTAAAACATCAAATAAAATATGTTTCGGATTGTGGGTGCATTTCATGTGACACAGTCCAAAGATATATTTTAAGCGATGTTCACATTCTTGTAAAAACAATAATAATAAAGCGGTTAAAAGTTAGAATTTGCATATAAGGTCATACTTGTATAAAATCAGATAATCAAGCCGAATATAACAATTGAGCGACCGTGCTAGAACCACGGAACTCGGGAATGCCTAACACCTTCTCCCGGGTTAACAGAATTCCTTATCCGGATTTCTGGTACGCAGACTATAATATAGAGTCATTATTTTCCTCGATTCGGGATTAAAATTGGTGACTTGGGACACCCTAAATCTCCCAAGTGGCGACTCTGAAATAATTAAACCAATCCCGTTTCGATTGTCCTTTAATTGGAAAAAACTCCCCTTGCGCCCCTCGGGTGCGGAAAAAGGAGGTGTGACAGCTCTGGCGACTCCGCTGGGGACCTCCTACCCAGAACCACTGGTTCAGGGTTAAGAATTCGAGCTTAGAATAATTGTTATTATTTGGCTTTATTTATTATCTGATTATTACATGTTCTGAGCCTAATGTGCTAAATGCTGCTTTTACCGCTTTGATATTATTTGAACTGTATATAAACTGTGCCGAAACCTTTCTCTTCTTACCTCCGGGGATGTGCTCACTGGTTGAGACTCCCTATTCTGTTAGTGTCATACCCTAAATAAAAGAGGCTCGGAAAGTTTCTAAGCCGGCTGGCCTTTTGGTTCCCGGAAAGGAGCTCCTTCCTCAACTCGAGTTGTCCGCTCGGGTACACTGTCTAGAACACCGACCCAGGTTTTGAACATAGAATAACGTGACTTCATGCCGGATCCCTAGTAGGAACGCTTATTTGCATCACGTTGCATATGACTTAGGGGACTCAACACAGGGGTTGGGTCCGTCTAGGACTAGCAACCTGATATGAAAAGACCATTCTGGTGCATCCCACTGTTTTCCGTGCATTTATTTGTCTCATGCCCGCATGCTGACCGGTGTTTGAATATTTGGAATATTGTGAAAAAAAGGGAAATAACGGTTAGGAATTAATTGTTTATTGTTGAAAAAAAAGAAAAAAAAACAAATACTGTCAAAACTCTGCCAAAATTTTGAAAAGTCGTTGTTCTGTCTTTCAAAAAATAAAATATCAATAGAAATATATAGTTTGTCTTGTCATAAAAATTAAAAAAAAAGATCTTATTTTTAAAATGTTTTTTTTCCTTATGAAAATAATAACAATAAAAAAAAACAAAATAAAAAAAAATGGAGTCTTATTTTGTCTTTACTTTCATTATTTGTTGCAAATATATGTACGTATGTATATGAAAAATTCAAAAGTTCTTCTTTACTTCAAAAATGTATGTATATCTCTATTTGTTGCAAAAGTATTTATCTTGCCAAAGGTCTAGAAAAGTTCTTTTAAGCTCCCAGTTTTCGAAACAAAAATCCAAAATATTTTCCGTTGTTGACTTCTTTAGAAAGTTTTTTTTATATATTAAAATTCAAAATTCAAAAAATCGCGTATATTTTTGTTTTTATCAGGATAAGTGTCGTTTGTTAAAATCTTATTAATAAATGTGCAGAATGAGCACGATTCCGAATGAACCCTTTTCAATCATGAATAAAATTCCCCTCCAATTGCGGCTCTGGTGGAATGATTTGGGCAAAGAAGGGCATGACGAAATCAAGAAGTATCTGAAAGGCCTCACGAGTTTGTTGGATATCAGGCCACGAGGAGATATCATAAGGGCACTAGTCCCCCACTGGGATCCTGCGCACAATGTCTTCCGTTTCTCAGATTTTGAACTTACCCCAACTTTAGAAGAAATAGCAGGGTATATCGGCAGCGCTGAGACTCCTTTGAGGCACAAATATCTGATTGCTCCAAGAGCTGTAGCAATACACCGGTTCCTGGACTCCTTAAAGATAGTCAGAACAATTCATAACCCTGACTTGGCAAAAGGTTTTTGCAGCATGAGTTTCATATATCAAAGATATGGTCACATAGGAGGATTCGACAAGCCAGAAAACCAGTTGTGCAGCAAAGGTAATCGCCAAAAGTGGGAAGAACATAGACGGATTGCTTTCATGATAACTTTCTTAGGACTACTAGTATTCCCAAGAAAAGACGGGAATATTGACATAAAGATAGCAGGGGTCGTCAGTACGTTGCTCACACAGAGTGATAGTACGTTGGCGCCCATGATAGTATCTGATATATTCCGGGCACTCACTTCTTGCAAAGCCGGAGGAAGCTTTTTCGAGGGTTGCAATTTGTTGTTGCAAATGTGGATGACCGAACACCTATGTCACCGAGCCCAGTTTCTGAGCCATGGATCCGCTGGAAAGACCTGCATAGAGGAGTTCTATACCAGAGTTAATGAAACCTACCTACCAGAAGGAGTCGCAGCATGGACCTCATATTTCCATACCCTCAACGCCAGTCAAATACAGTGGGCGCTAGGATGGTTACCAATCGACGAAGTCTTATACATGCCAGCAGCCAGGCCCTATTTTCTCTTAATGGGACTTAAGAGCATTCAACCATACGCGCCGCATCGGGTTTTAAGGCAACTTGGGAGGTATCAGATAGTGCCGAAAGACGAGGATCTGAGCATCCAGGTAATCGAGATCAGTCCCGACGGCCAGTTTCCTGAAGCAAGGGTTCGTCAAATTTGGAGCCAATGTCAATACTTAGAAGCAAATACTTGTGTAATGAATCGGGCAAAAGGGGAAGTTTCGCCCGGGTATCAGGCCTGGTACAAAGGGGAGACATCATCTGGAAGACCGACCAAAAGACCTCACCTGCAAGAATTTGCCAAATCTTCACAAGAACAGTGGGGCTGGTTGGCCAAAGAGCAGGAATATCTTGTCAAAGCAGGCAAACTGAAGCAACAAGTTCAGGATATGAAGTTTGAGTGCCAATTACAGTCTGCTGCCCACAAGGGAGAAAAGAACAAGTTAATCAGAGAAGGCGAGATCCTCAAAGCTCAGATCCGGAGAATGAAAAAAGAGGCTAATAGCCAGCTGAGAAGCCGAGCAGATAAAAGATTGATAGCAGGGTTAAAGGATCAGGTTGCGGAATGCCAGGAAGATTTGGAAAAAGCCATGGCCAGCACAGCAAAATTGCGAACCAAGTGGGCAAAGGGTGCGATGGCTCGGAGGCAGCGCCTGCAACAAGTCATAAGGGAGTATGAACTGAGCATCGGGACATTAAGGGAAACGAATGCCTCTCTTCGAGAAAGGATCCTCAAGCAAACACGAAATGCCCAAGCCGACAGAAGGCAATATTACGATGCAATGACCAGAATGGAAAGGCAAATGGAGATGTTCCAGGATCAGCTTGCCAACAATGCGCAAACACTGGGATTGAAGAACCAACAGATAAGGCATTTGTTCACAGAAAGGGACAACATCCGGGGAAAGATCGACGAGATTGGGCATTACATCTACATGAGATGCCTGGCATGCGAGCAAAAGCCTCGAAAGACCCTCCTTGTTTCCATCATGGGTTGCGTCCACCGAATCATGAATGAGTTGAAAAACCTGCAGAGGGACCTCACACCAAGGGCCGCGGAAAGGCCGAATGATGCCTCGCGGGTCCCTAAGTTGGAAAATTAATCTTTGGTTGAGTCCTGTTTATTTGGCTTTGTCGCTTTTCCATATGTTGTTTTCCTTTCTTTTAGTCAAAACGGGTTAAGAACTGTGGAGTCTGTACTATTGCTATTCCTTGCTTGATGTAATTTGTAATAGCAAAATTTTGAGAATCAATTTAATGATTTCACAAGAATTGTGTGTTTCTTTACTTTAAGGCAGAACTACGCCTGGTCTGATTCACGCGGGGACGTGATACATAGGCAATCCCCATAAGATTCGACCGCTTTTAATAAATAAAGAAAAGAAAATGTAAATAGAATAAAATGCAGGGTTTCGCAAAATACTTTAAAGAGACGAATGAGCAAACCGGGATGACGCATGTTGATTGAAGCAAAGCATGTAGAAACGGTTAACTGCCTAGGTGCATCACATCCTCTATGTGTTATGATCAAATCTGTTAAACTCTAACACTAACAAAGTTTGTTGTTGTCTGATATCAGACAGTTAGTTGTTAAAGAATTCTGGCAACACATTCATACCAAACCAGATCCAAAGGACCGGTAGCAACAAGCATGACTACTTCGGAGAATAGCAATGAGGAAGAAAGGCCGATGAGCCAGTTGTTAAAAGAAGCGATGGAAAAGATTGAAAGGATGGGACTAGAAATGAATGCAATGCAACTAGCCCTAGCCAAAACACAAAAGAGTCCTGAAACACTGGGACACATGCCGGAGTACCCTCACTCTGGCCCTTCCACAAGCCGCCCAAATCCCCTCTATCATCAAGAAAGAAGCCCTCATGATTCCCAAGCTCCACCACCCCATCAACCTCTCCCAACACCCAATATTCCCATTTTTGTGGGACCTGCATCAGCCCCTTTGCAGCGAACGACCAGTGAGCCATTGTTTCAGGCTCACGATACACAATACTATCCCCCTGAGCCTACATTCCATGCACCCGAACCACAGGCTTACAATCCACATTTTGAAGTACCGGCAGATGTTGAGAAGCCGGTAAAGGCCCCTGAACAGGATGAAGTGTTGAGAAAGTTCAAAAGCCTGGAGCAATCCTTCAGGAACTTGCACGGGCTGGGCAATCAAGTCAGCGTGGCATACAAAGATCTGTGCCCTTTCCCAGATGTCCAACTCCCGGCTGGGTTCAAGATGCCCAAGTTTGATTTATATGAAGGGCACGGTGATCCCATGGCACATTTGCGGGGATTCTGTAGCAAAATGAGAGGGGCAGGAGGCAAGGATGAGCTTTTGATAGCTTATTTCGGCCAAAGTCTGAGCGGATCTGCACTGGAATGGTATACCAGGCAGGATTTCAGCAGGTGGTACACGTGGGATGACCTGGCGCAGGCTTTTGCAGGTCATTTCCAGTACAATCTGGAGATAGTCCCTGACCGTCTCACGTTATTGAGAACTGGGAAGAAACCCGGGGAAAGTTTTCGCGAGTTCGGGTTCCGCTGGAGAGAACAAGCAGCTAGAGTCGATCCTCCCATGAGAGAGGGAGAGATGGTGGACTATTTTTTGCAGACATTGGATCCAACCTACTTTGGTCACTTGGTGACAACGGTTGGAAAATCTTTCAACGAGGTGGTCAAAATAGGGGTCATGATAGAAGAAGGTTTGAGGTCGGACAAGATTTTGAACTATTCGGCACTCAAGGCCACAACCCAGGCTATTCAAAGCGGCACGGGAGGTGCGCTAAGAAGAAAGAAAGAAGAGGTTGCCACGATCGAGGCAGGCAGTTGGTCCAGGGCTGGCAGGCCGCACTACAACCAACCCAGGCCTCACAGGTCAAACTACCCATACAACCCACCACAAAATTTCTATCCACCTCGAGAACCACATTGTTCCGTACACCAAGCCCAGGTATACACTCAGCCTCCGGTTCGCCCACAATGGCGCGCACCGGCTCCCCAGAACATATATGCACCACCACAAAACACCTACCCTCCACCAAGGGCATATAGAAACCCTTCAGGGGCAGGTTTCCGGGGAAATCCAGATGCTAGGAATGACAGGTTGCGGAAGCAAAGAACCTTCACCGAACTGGGAGAAACCTACACCGCTGTGTTCCACAAGCTGCGGCAATTGGGTTTGGTTAGTCCTGTCCATACTCGGGAACCAAATCCCCCGCCTCAGAATTTGGATCGTTCAATCAGTTGTGAATACTGTTCAGGGATGCTCGGGCACGATACCGAGAAGTGCTGGAAGTTAAGGCATGCCATACAGGATCTTATTGACACCAATAAGATCGAGGTCCAGACACCGGAGGCTCCTAACATCAACCAAAACCCACTGCCAGCGCACCACGAAACTCACATGATTGAGTTGGTGTGTGAGGGAGGAGAATTAAGAAAACCCTCACAAACAGTGATGATGATCCAAGCCGCCCCGAAAGAAGTCTTAACCAGTGGAGGAACAAGTGTACAGTCGCAGGGAGAAGGCGTCAAGCCGGTAGTGATATTGGGGAAGAGCCCGTCCATCATAGCAAGCAAACCCGAGCCAAGCAAGTTGGTAATACCAGGGATCCTGCCCACACCGATAGTCGTGTTGAAAGGGGTATGTAGAGAACGGGTGACCATAAAGCCTGTGGTCCAACTGCCGATGATTGATAGCAGGGCGGTGCCTTGGAAATATGAAAAGGCAGTGGTGACGTACCAAGGAAAACAGGTGGAAGAAGTCAGTTGTGAAGCGCAAGGGCTGACTCGATCAGGTCGATGTTTTGCTCCGGTGGAGCTAAGAAAAACCAACCCAGTGGCAACCAAGAAGCCAGTATCCGAAGAAGAGGCTGAAGAATTTCTGAGGAAGATGAAAGTACATGACTATTCTGTGGTCGAACAGCTGAGAAAAACACCGGCCCAGATCTCACTGTTGTCGTTGCTGATCCATTCTGAGGAGCATCGTCGGGCCCTGTTGAAGATATTGAACGAGGCTCATGTACCCAGTGGAGATTTCTGTAAACCACCTGGAAACCATTGCCAGCAAGATTTTCGAGGTGAACAGAGTGACATTCTCAGATGATGACCTGCCGGTGGAAGGAACGGAGCACAATAAAGCTCTATACCTAGCTGTCAAATGTGAAGACTCGGTGGTAACCCGAGTATTGGTGGATAACGGCTCAAGCGCCAATATTTGTCCATTATCCACCCTGGACCAGTTAAAGATTGACCGTGGAAGAATCCGGGAGAATAGCATCTGTGTCCGGGGGTTTGACGGAAACGGAACAGCCACTGTGGGGGATGTTGTACTTGAACTGACCATTGGGCCAGTCCTATTTACCATGGAATTCCAGGTGTTGGATGCCACAGTTTCTTATAACCTGTTGTTAGGACGACCCTGGATTCATGCAGCTAAAGCGGTGCCTTCCACCCTACATCAGACAGTGAAGTTCGAGTGGGAGAGACAAGAGGTCGTGTTACATGGCGAGGATACAACATGCACCATGGGCGGAACCATTGTGCCTTTCATAGAGACCGTTGCTGACAAAGGTCCTTGGGTCTACCAGATTCTCGATACGAGGTCGGCCAACAAAATTTCTGAAGGAGAAATCATCCCGCACCCTAGGGTAGCTGCCGCAACAGTGATGATGGTCTCAGAAATGCTGGGTAATGGATTTGTGCCGGGAAAAGGCCTGGGAGTCGAGCTTCAAGGGATAGTCCAACCTGTCTCCCTTCCTACAAATCTGGAAACATTCGGATTGGGGTTCAAACCAACCGCAACAGACAGGAAGCAAGCGCGAAAAATGAAGAAGAGGGTCTGGTTTTTGCCTAAACCAGTACCACGCCTCTCAAGGTCTTTTGTTAAAGCAAGTGCCAAGGGGTCAGCGATCCCGAAGATTCGAGGACCTTTGATCGGTATAAATGAAGACCTGAATCAGAGTTTTGAGAGGTTATTCGCGGATGTCAGTATGGTGGAAGCTGGAGAAGGTTCCAGCAAAGTAGAGATACAATTTGTGGGGCCTGAGGCCAAGACCAACAATTGGACGGTTACTCCTCTTCCTGTCCGAGGGAGTCTTGGTAGTAGGCTTTGATTAATGTTTTGTTTGTGTGTTTTGTTTTGTCCGGATTATTCAAGGGTGTAATCCAAATTTTTACTTTCGTTTTTGTAAAAGTGTGAACCCTTTTATCCCGCAATGTTTAATAAAGTTCTTTTCTTTTGTTCCATTTTAATTTTGTTTTGTTCTTTTCTTTCTGAACAGTTCTCTTTTTACTGGTCCTAATGACATGGCATGCACAGCGGATCTTCGACCTAGTCTAATAAATCAATTTGAAACCGACTCAATGATGCAAAAGGTCATTTGTGACGATGAATCTGAATGTGACGAAGGTGAAGCCTTCGAAGAAATAAATAGAGAACTGTGCCAATTTGAAGAGAAACCCAAGCCTAACCTAAATGACACCGAGGCTGTGAATTTAGGAGACGCTGATAACGTCCAAGAGACCAAAATTAGTATCCACATTGAACCGAATGTCAGAGAAGAATTGATCAAAACCCTCATGGAATTCAAAGATGTTTTTGCATGGTCATATGATGATATGCCTGGATTAAGCACCAATTTAGTGGTTCACAAACTACCCACTGACCCGGCATACCCTCCGGTCAAGCAAAAACTAAGGAAATTTAAAACAGAAATGAGTGTAAAGATCAAAGAAGAAGTGATTAAGCAGTTGCAATCGAAGGTCATTCGGGTCACTCGATATCCCGAGTGGTTGGCCAATGTGGTACCAGTCCCAAAGAAGGATGGAAAAATCAGGGTGTGCGTCGACTACCGCAACCTCAACAAAGCAAGTCCCAAGGACAATTTTCCGTTACCCAACATTCATATCCTGATCGATAATTGCGCTGGGCGCGAGATCGGATCCTTTGTGGATTGCTATGCGGGTTATCATCAGATCCTAATGGACGAAGAGGATGCTGAGAAGACAGCGTTTATTACGCCATGGGGAACCTACTGCTATCGGGTAATGCCGTTCGGGTTAAAGAACGCTGGGGCAACGTACATGCGAGCAATGACTGCTGTGTTTCATGACATGATACACAAAGAAATAGAGGTGTACGTCGATGATGTGATCATCAAATCTTGGCGTCAGGAGGACCATGTAGCAGACCTGAGGAGATTTTTCCAAAGACTCCGCAGGTATGATATCAAGCTTAACCCGGCCAAATGCGCATTCGGGGTTCCATCAGGAAAGTTGCTGGGATTCATCGTCAGTCGACGGGGGATTGAGTTAGACCCATCCAAAATTGAATCCATCCGAGATTTTCCACCGCCAAGGAACAAAACAGAGGTAATGAGTTTGCTGGGTAGACTCAATTACATCAGCAGGTTCATCGCTCAACTCACAACAACCTGTGAGCCCATATTTCGGCTGTTGAAAAAGGATGCTGCGGTAAGTTGGACGGCAGAATGTCAGGAGGCTTTTGACCAAATCAAAGGGTATCTGTCTAATCCACCCGTATTGGTCCCGCCTAAGCCCGGGAAGCCTTTAATTCTTTACCTAACGGTCTTGGAAAATTCATTTGGTTGTGTACTGGGGCAACATGATAACACAGGAAGGAAAGAGCAGGCCATCTACTATCTTAGCAAGAAATTCACAGTGCATGAGGTCAAGTACACTCAACTCGAGAAAACATGCTGCGCCGTAACTTGGGTAGCTCAGAAGTTGAAGCACTACCTGTCTTCATATACTACTTATCTCATATCCCGCTTGGACCCACTGAAGTATATCTTTCAGAAACCTATGCCTACGGGAAGGTTGGCAAAATGGCAAATTCTGCTCACAGAATTTGATATCATCTACGTAACGAGGACGGCCATGAAAGCCCAGGCACTGGCAGATCATTTGGCAGAGAATCCCATTGATGAAAAATACGAGCCCTTAAGAACGTATTTTCCTGACGAAGAGGTAATGCACACGAATGATTTGGAATTACCTGAGGAACCAGGTTGGAAGCTTTTCTTCGATGGAGCTGCAAACGCAAAAGGGGTTGGAATAGGAGCAGTACCCATTTCTGAAACAGGACGGCATTATCCTGTTACGGCTCAACTACGCTTCTATTGCTCCAACAATATGGCCGAGTATGAGGCTTGCATTCTAGGTCTGCGCCTGGCTGCCGACATGGATGTCCAAGACGTCTTGGTCTTGGGAGACTCGGACCTCTTGATACATCAAATTCAGGGAGAATGGGAAACACGAGATCTAAAACTCATACCATACCGACAATGCTTGCATGATCTGAGCAAGCAATTTCGATCGGTGAAGTTCAAACACATCCCTAGAGTTCACAACGAGGTTGCGGATACTTTGGCTACCTTAGCATCAATGCTGCACCATCCTGACAAAATGTATGTTGATCCTCTACACATCCAGGTCCGTGATCAGCACGCCTACTGCAATTCCATAGAAGAAGAAGCAGATGGCAAACCCTGGTTTCATGATATCAAGGAATACCTCAGAATGGGGATATATCCAGAACATGCCTCCGGAGACCAAAGAGCCCTTCGGCGTTTGTCGAATGGTTTCTTCCTCAGTGGATGAGTATTGTACAAAAAAACCCCGGATTTGGGATTGTTGAGATGCATAGATGCCAGTCAAGCAACGACGGTAATGGCAGAGGTACATGCGGGAGTTTGCGGACCGCACATGAGCGGATATGTATTGGCAAGAAAGATCCTTCTAACAGGGTGTTATTGGCTCACCATGGAACACGATTGCATCACTTTTGTGAGGAAATGCCATCAATGCCAGATACATGGGGATTTGATTCATTCTTCGCCAACAGAGTTACATACGATGTCAGCACCTTGGCCGTTTGTAGCATGGGGCATGGATGTCATTGGGCCCATCGAGCCAACAGCGTCCAACGGTCATAGGTTCATCCTAGTGACCATTGATTACTTCACCAAATGGGTTGAGGCTAAAACCTTCAAATCGGTAACCAAGAAGGCGGTGGTGGACTTTGTTCACTCCCATATCATCTGCAGATTTGGGATCCCAAAAGTGATCATTACGGATAACGGTGCGAATCTTAATAGCAGCCTGATGAGAGAGGTATGCCAACAATTCAAGATTACACACCGCAATTCCACCCCATATCGTCCCAAGGCGAATGGAGCAGTCGAAGCAGCCAATAAGAATATCAAGAAGATACTGCGAAAAATGGTGGAAGGGTCCAGACAATGGCACGAGAGATTACCCTTTGCTTTGTTGGGTTACCGCACTACCGTCCGAACTTCCATAGGCACAACTCCTTATTTGTTGGTGTACGGAACTGAGGCCGTGATACCAGCGAAGGTCGAAATTCCATCCCTCCGAATTGTCGCTGAAGCCGGGATTGATGATGATGAATGGGTAAAAGCTCGATTGGAACAGTTGAGCCTGATAGATGAGAAAAGATTGGCAGCAGTGTGCCATGGTCAACTGTATCAGAAGAGAATGGCAAGAGCATATAACAAGAAGGTGCGCCCCAGGAAGTTTGAGGTAGGGCAGCAGGTATTAAAGAAGATCCTCCCATATCAGGTCAAGGCAAAAGGCAAATTCGCCCCAAATTGGCAAGGGCCTTATATCGTGACCAGAGTATTGTCCAACGGCGCTCTGTGTTTGACAGATGTCGAGGGTAGATGTGTCGACATGGCTATCAATTCAGATGCAGTCAAGAGATATTATGCGTAATATTTTAATTATGGCAATTTTTGGTTTATTTGTTTGTATTTGGCATTTGTTGAATAATGAGATGACGGAGGCAATTCTTTCTTCTATCCAAACACTTTTAACCTTTGCTTCCCCCTTCGAGCCTAAGTAATTCTTTCATACCCCTCTTTTAGAATCACTAATGGAAAAGACATGAAAAAAAAAGAGAAAGAAAATGAAAAAAAAAAAAAAAAAAAAAAGAAGATAAAATCATAAGAAATACAAAACCGTGGGAACTACGTTTGACCTGATTCCTCGAAGAGGATACGTAGGCGCCTCACGGCTCGGTCATAGTATGCATCATAGTGAATATATGATGCATAATATACATAGTGTGCGTAATAGGCACAGTGTGCGTAACGCACATAGCACAGCGTAAGTGTAAAAAATAAATTCCCCAAGCAAGAAAACTGGGGCAGAGGTTATGTTTTAAGTTCCAACAAGGGGTTGATTCCAAAAGTTGTAACACATCACCCATCAAATTATTTTCATTTTTATAGCCTTTCTTTAACTCCACACCAAAACCAACATCAACGTCCAAAAGACCTCCCGATCAAAGTTCAAGAGATGTCGAGTCAGGCAAATGAGGCCGAGAATAATACACCGATCCCCAGCAAAGAAGAAGATCGTAAGACGGGGAATGAATTGATAGTCAAAGGAATCTCCAGAAGAGAGGGTCGTATCTACAACGCCCCGATTCCTAGAAAGAAATAAAATGAGAGAGTCTTATCGGTGAAAACCTTCACAGGCGCCGAGAGGCGATGTAAGATGAGGGATATGAAATGAGAGAGTCTTATTGGTGAAAACCTTTACAGGCACCATAAGGCGCCGGGAGATGAGAGAAAAGAGAGAGTCTCATTAGTGAAAACCCCTCGAAGGGCACTATGAGGCGACAAGACAGATCAACAAAAAGCGACCACATTTGCAAAGAAACGGACAATCGTTTATCATCCCCAGCAAGTCAGACCATCGGGCAAATCGATTGATACAAATAGACTGGGTCGGGAATCTATGGCGCACGTCATGATCACGGGGACCAGTCATACCCTCCAGATAAGTTCTTTTGAGTTTCTTCTCCCACCAAAATATTGGTTCAGAAAGATCTTCTCCTTCTTCTACCTTTTGCTTCTTTTCCTAAAATGTGTCTTGAAAGGATTTTTCAAAGCTTACTACCAGAAACTGGAGGGGAATTCATCCAATGCAGGATAATACAAACAGTCCTAAAGGCCGATCCCAGGCAATGCAGTGATCATGCCCGGCAAATTTGGAGGAAGTAAGCTCATAAAGGGAGTGGTTTCAGGAGTTAAGAGCAGACTCCCACAGCACGTGCTTAAAGAGAAAGCAGAAAAGGGGATTAATCGAAAGCCAATCCCCAGCAGGCTAGCGACCCCCAGCAGGCAACTCTACCCACTAATCAATTACGGGACATAGAGCAAGAAAAGAGAAGAAAGAAAAATCATCCGCCAGAAAGGCACCCTCTACCACCACGATGAAAACTAATTAAATCCCTTTGTCTGCTGCAGGAAAACAAAGGATTGATGATGGCAGCAAGATGCAACGCCAGGGAAGTCACCAAAAACCGGGGCAGAAAATTTTCTGCCGATTGTCGAAAATTTTCTCGGAAGAACGGGGAAGCAATTTTAATACATTTAAGTTCTAGGTCGCCCACCAGTATAATGCGGGAATACATTTAAGTTCTAGGTCACCCACCAGTATAATGCGGGAATACATTTAAGTTCTAGGTCACCCACCAGTATAATGCGGGAATACTTTTAAGTTCTAGGTTGCCCACCAGTATAATGCGGGAATACATTTAAGTTCTAGGTCGCCCACCAGTATAATGCGGGAATACATTTAAGTTCTAGGTCGCCCACCAGTATAATGCGGGAATACATTTAAGTTCTAGGTCGCCCACCAGTATAATGCGGGAATACATTTAAGTTCTAGGTCACCCACCAGTATAATGCGGGAATACATTTAAGTTCTAGGTCGCCCACCAGTATAATGCGGGAATACATTTAAGTTCTAGGTCGCCCACCAGTATAATGCGGGAATACATTTAAGTTCTAGGTCGCCCACCAGTATAATGCGGGAATACATTTAAGTTCTAGGTCGCCCACCAGTATAATGCAGGAATACATTTAAGTTCTAGGTCGCCCATCAGTATAATGCGGGAATACATTTAAGTTCTAGGTCGCCCACCAGTATAATGTGGGAATACATTTAAGTTCTAGGTCGCCCACCAGTATAATGCGGGAACACATTTAAGTTCTAGGTCGCCCACCAGTATAATGCGGGAATACATTTGAGTTCTAGGTCGCCCACCAGTATAATGCGGGAATACATTTAAGTTCTAGGTCGCCCACCAGTATAATGCGGGAATACTTTTAAGTTCTAGGTCGCCCACCAGTATAATGCGGGAATACATTTAAGTTCTAGGTCGCCCACCAGTATAATGCGGGAATACATTTAAGTTCTAGGTCGCCCACCAGTATAATGCGGGAATACATTTAAGTTCTAGGTCGCCCACCAGTATAATGCGGGAATACATTTAAGTTCTAGGTCGCCCACCAGTATAATGCGGGAATACATTTAACTTCTAGGTCGCCCACCAGTATAATGCGGGAATACTTTTAAGTTCTAGGTCGCCCACCAGTATAATGCGGGAATACATTTAAGTTCTAGGTCGCCCACCAGTATAATGCGGGAATACATTTAAGTTCTAGGTCGCCCACCAGTATAATGCGGGAATACTTTTAAGTTCTAGGTCGCCCACCAGTATAATGCGGGAATACATTTAAGTTCTAGGTCGCCCACCAGTATAATGCGGGAATACATTTAAGTTCTAGGTCGCCCACCAGTATAATGCGGGAATACATTTAAGTTCTAGGTCGCCCACCAGTATAATGCGGGAATACATTTAAGTTCTAGGTCACCCACCAGTATAATGCGGGAATACATTTAAGTTCTAGGTCACCCACCAGTATAATGCGGGAATACATTTAAGTTCTAGGTCGCCCACCAGTATAATGCGGGAATACATTTAAGTTCTAGGTCATCCACCAGTATAATGCGGGAATACATTTAAGTTCTAGGTCGCCCACCAGTGTAATGCGGGAATAGTTTTAAGTTCTAGGTCGCCCACCAGTATAATGCAGGAATACTTTTTAGCTCTAGATTTTGGAATCAGTAACCCCATCTGAAGACGGACGGTTACAACAGAGATTCCCCAAGCAGGAAACAATAAAATCCCCCAGCACCAAGAAGCAGAAGGTATTAAAGGCAAGCGCGCGATTCAAAAGGAAGAAGGAACGCGTCTCAAAAGAAGCAATTTGGGAACGTCATAGCACGCCCAACATAACAAACTGTGATACCACTGAAGAAACCATTGGAAGAATTAAAGAAGAGGGCCATGTTCCCAGCAGATCAAGCAAAGTGATGAAAACTGGCATTCAGAAAAGGCGAAGGACCAGCATCATCTCCCAAGCTCGCAGAATAAAAGCATCAGAGGAAAGCGTTAGCCGACAAGAAAGCAAGGCAACAAGAACAAGTTGAAGATAGATGAGATCTCACACTCTAGCTTAGCTTCTTGTTTTTCCTTTCAAGAACAATGTAACAAGGAGATCAGTGAGCAGTAGCATCCTACAGCAGCATGCAACAGCGCACAACAACAGCAAACACTACAGTCACACGGTAGTCCCAGCTACCAAAATTTCCCGAACTACATTGACCTGATTCCTGTTCAGCCCAGGATATGTAGGAAACCTCTGAAGCAAAGGTTCGGTCAAATCTTTTTCAAAAAATGCTTCACACGGAGTATTCGGACGGGCAAAAATCGCTCGCTTTATCTTTGCGCGAAAACCCTTCGTGTCTTCGTGCAAAGAGGGGCAGCTGTAAGCACGTGATTTTTGCTTTACGAGCAATCGCTCCAAAAGAAAATAAAAATAGTGACAAATGACTTCGCTATACAATGTTTCGAGTTTTCCATGACATGTGTTGTTAATCATTTGCGGGTCTGTCCATTTTGCATCTAATCTTACCGATCAAAATACAAAGCATGTATGTCAGGGTAATTAAAATCATAATTCGGTCGTTAAAAGAAAATCCACAAAAATATGAAATGCATCTAGGTGGTGATTTAAACCTACTTGAATATTTCAATACGTGAGTGATAACTGTATTAAAGGTTTAAATTAATGATTGTTTTAATGTCATTTTTTTATTATTTCTATTTATTTAATTTTAAAATTAGGAAAAGGAACAAAAAGAAAAGAGTGCAAGATTAACCGGACTTGGGCCTGTTTGTTTTGAATATTCTAAGCCCAAAAGCAGCCCAAATCAGCAGCCCAAGCAACCCATTCCCCAGGCCATCAAAACGACGTAGTTCAACACCAAAACTACATCGTTTCAGGGATGATTAATTTGAGCCGTTCATTTCCCGTGATCCGATGGCCCTTATTAGCCCTCATGACCCGACCCACTCCCATTTTTACCGACCCTCTACTTAACCAAAACGGCACCGTATTGATAAGCCTCCCCAATCCTGACCATCAATTGTGATCAATCCAACGGCCAGGATTGAGTCACCCTTCCCGTATATAAACCTGACCCCTTACCCCACGCCCCGAGCCACACCCCCCCTTCAGCCACTGTTTACCATCTTCCCCAAGACCCCTATCCTCTCAAACCCCTAGCAGCCTAGGTTTTTCCCCCATGAACCCGGTAACTACAGTTCCGATGAGCACCAAAATAACATCCCCGATGTACCTAGCCACCCTGAACACAAATCCGTTAACCGCTTACCTCGAATCAACCCGTAGCTTCTCGAATCTTCAAACGAAGATTCGAGCAAAAACTAGATCTATACCGATTGACCCCAAACTCACACCACAGCCCCTCCTGACCCCCCTCACCCCCTGAGTGGCTTTGGTTCCGTTCGAATCTGACTGGAATTGAACGGTTCCCAAATCGAACCTCAAGAGCCCTAGGATTCAGATCTATGGGTTTTGTTCGAATCAGTGGCAGGATCAGGGTCTAGCAGACTTTTACCAAAGTGTTCTCGCTTGAGAACACTTCGGTTAAATTCCATTAGACCCCAAATAATCTGGTCCAAGTTCGAGCTTGTGTCGATCTTAGTTTCATTCCCCTGAGGTACTTTTCCTTTTTCTTTTGTCCTCCTAAAATCTATCTGTCTTCATGTTCTGGTCTGTTTTGTTTTGTGACTCATCTGTTCATGTTTGTGTCCGTTTTAAGTTAATGATGAGTTTGTTTGTTGGTTTTATTGGTTGTTTGCTGTATATTATAGTTTGTATAGTCATCTAAATAAGTGTCGTCAACTGAATTCACTTGAAAGATTGAAAATCAGGAGTCTACATTTCAGTACAATTACTGTGCCTGTTTCTTTATTTTATGATGTTGTTTGTAAGCCTGATATAGTAGCACGTCGATTATAGTTTACACCCTTGACTGCATATTGGATCAATTGGCTGTGAGTTGGCCAGGCTTGGCTCCCAATGTGGCCAACTCATACCATTTGATTGGCACCCCTGTTTGCTTAAAATTTTGAATCATTGCCTGAACTCAGGCAGAGAGTTGGCAATTAGCTTTAGGGATCTAACAAACCAGCCTGAAAGCAGTTTGAGTTTAATTAGCTAGTATTCAGGTATTGGCTGAAATCAGAAAGGCTTATATACTAACTATTAAGAGTTAGGGTAATACAGTAATATGCAAGGTTAAGGGTAATCTTGGCATAAGGCAGGGTCTGATTAGGGATAATTTCAGAATATGTCAAGTGGTAATTAAAATATGATTAACCTAGTGACAATGGGGAACAAAACATGAAGGCATGGGTTTAAAAGGAATACTAAAATAAGCCCATAATCCTGGATTAAAGAATAAACCAGGCGTGGGGAGCAAATGGCTGGCAGAAAAAGATGTTAGGCATGGGCTTAAAGGGTATGGGCAGTCTGCCAATTGGCAGGGGAGGCAGCTTAGCTGCACTAGGTCGATTAGCCTATAAAGAAGCTGTTTCAGAACATAAAAGGGGATTTTCTTTTGGGAGTCTGGAGGCTGGAATTTTTAGTCTTGAGAAATGTTTTGTGAGTTTAAAGAAAAGATTGAAAACAGAAGAGAATTTCAGTAAAACATTGTAACAAAACACTGTCTGAGAGCTATATAAGAGTTCATATTGGTCAAGCTGTCTTGGCCAAGTTCAGTTTCTTTTGCACTGACTGAGCTGCTTCTGGTTGTTGAATTGTTAGTGTTGCTGCATTGAATACTCTATTATTGCTGTGTATTTCATCACTCTTTCCTGGGATTTGCTTGTTTGGTACACAACTATCTGTTGGTTCTTTTGTTCTGGGAAATACTGCTGGTTGTCTGTGGACAGTTAGAAAGCACTTGTGGTTGTTGGTTGTTGCTGTGTGTTTGTTGCTGCTGTTGTTTGTGGCACACTACTCGACTGATTATTCCCTTTCTTACTTTCCTTTCTATACCAGGTACACACCCAATACACTGTCAGATGTAGCTAGAAATTTGAGCATGAATGTAAATGAAAGACCTGAAGAATTTTGTTTATATACATAGTTTGCTACTTTAAATATCATGTAGTGTAGAAAATTTTATGCTTGTTTTGGATGCTGGAGATAGCCTTCAGGCCTAACAACTGTCAAATGAAGGGTAGTTGAATGCTAGAATGTGCATATAGGTTGGTGATGAGAGTATGCCCAAGGCAATAGTTTGTATCTCATATTTAGTTCAAAGGTGTAGTATAAGCCTGTAATGTATGCCAAGCATGAAATTCGTACACTAAATAAGTTCTTTCCTTTCCAATAAATTGCTATATATAACTCTTAAAACCATGTTTTAAGATCAGGAACAAATTCAGGGCCTCAACCTCACAAAGGTCGAGTTCAGGCCAAAACAGGCCAAGCCGGCCTGCTCCGAACAAGCAGTGGCCCAGGTCTGGCCAATCACGCTTGGGCTGGATTCGGGCCCGTGATTATTTGTTCAGACAGCCTCGTTTCTGATTTTAGGCATTTCTGAGTGTTGTTGCAAACAAATTACAAGCATGTAATTAATTAGGACTATCTACTGTTTTCAATTGATAAGGACAAACGCGATAAGAAACGTAGTTGCTATAGGATATCCTTTTAAAATAAGAACAAGATGAGCCTCGATGAAAATAAACAAAACGTGCAGATGCGGGGCCCTTGTTTAAATGTATATTATCGAAGCATTTAGGTTCCAGGACGGGTTGTTTAGCAAATCTCACAACCTTCCTAAAATAAAAATAAGTTAGACTCTTTAGGACGCGCTTTAATAAACCTTACCTTCTTAAACTCGGGTGCGCATTTATGTGACCCAAATCCAATTCTCAATGGAGTCGAAATGTGTTTCTAATCACGGGTACATTGATTGTGACGTGGTTCGAGATGCATGTCCATGATGTTGCAAATTCATTAAAAAATAAAGAACGAGATGAGCCTCGCCAAATAAAAATACAAATTGCGGGGCCCTCACAAAAAATATGTATTAAATACTTAGATTCCGGGATGGGTCGTTTAGCAAATTTCACGGACCTACCCCAAAATAATAATGCGCTAGTTGCTTTAGGCGCACCTTTAATAATGTTATCTCCCTAAACTCGGGTGCACATTTATGTGACCCAAATCAAAATCTCAACAGAGTCGAAATATGTCTCTAGTCACGGGCGCCTTGATTGTGGCGTGGCCTGAGATGCATTTCCCTGACGTTGCAAATTCTTTAAAGAACAAGAATGAGATGAGCCTCGCCAAATAAAAACACAAATTGTGGGGCCCTCAGTAAAAACTTGTTTAAATTACTTAGAATTCAGGAGGGTTGTTTAGCGAATTTCACGGCCTCCGCAAAAATAATAATGCGCTAGTTGCTTTAGGCGCGTCTTTAATAATTTAATTTTCTTAAACTCGGGTGTGCATTTCATGCGACCCAAATCCAAATCCTAAAACATCAAATAAAATATGTTTCGGATTGTGGGTGCATTTCATGTGACACAGTCCAAAGATATATTTTAAGCGATGTTCACATTCTTGTAAAAACAATAATAATAAAGCGGTTAAAAGTTAGAATTTGCATATAAGGTCATACTTGTATAAAATCAGATAATCAAGCCGAATATAACAGTTGAGCGACCGTGCTAGAACCACGGAACTCGGGAATGCCTAACACCTTCTCCCGGGTTAACAGAATTCCTTATCCGGATTTCTGGTACGCAGACTATAATATAGAGTCATTATTTTCCTCGATTCGGGATTAAAATTGGTGACTTGGGACACCCTAAATCTCCCAAGTGGCGACTCTGAAATAATTAAACCAATCCCGTTTCGATTGTCCTTTAATTGGAAAAAACTCCCCTTGCGCCCCTCGGGTGCGGAAAAAGGAGGTGTGACAGCTCTGGCGACTCCGCTGGGGACCTCCTACCTAGAACAACTGGTTCCGGGTTAAGAATTCGAGCTTAGAATAATTGTTATTATTTGGCTTTATTTATTATCTGATTATTACATGTTCTGAGCCTAATGTGCTAAATGCTGCTTTTACCGCTTTGATATTATTTGAACTGTATATAAACTGTGCCGAAACCTTTCTCTTCTTACCTCCGGGGATGTGCTCACTGGTTGAGACTCCCTATTCTGTTAGTGTCATACCCTAAATAAAAGAGGCTCGGAAAGTTTCTAAGCCGGCTGGCCTTTTGGTTCCCGGAAAGGAGCTCCTTCCTCAACTCGAGTTGTCCGCTCGGGTACACTGTCTAGAACACCGACCCAGGTTTTGAACATAGAATAACGTGACTTCATGCCGGATCCCTAGTAGGAACGCTTATTTGCATCATGTTGCACATGACTTAGGGGACTCAACACAGGGGTTGGGTCCGTCTAGGACTAGCAACCTGATATGAAAAGACCATTCTGATGCATCCTATTGTTTTCCGTGCATTGATTTGTCTCATGCCCGCATGCTGACCGGTGTTTGAATATTTGGAATATTGTGGAAAAAAAAGGAAATAACGGTTAGGAATTAATTATTTATTGTTGAAAAAAATAAAAAAAAAACAAATACTGTCAAAACTCTGCCAAAATTTTGAAAAGTCGTTGTTCTGTCTTTCAAAAAATAAAATATCAATAGAAATATATAGTTTGTCTTGTCATAAAAATTAAAAAAAAAAGATCTTATTTTTAAAATGGTTTTTTTTTCCTTATGAAAATAATAACAATAAAAATAAAAAAAAACAAAATAAAAAAAAATGGAGTCTTATTTTGTCTTTACTTTCATTATTTGTTGCAAATATATGTACGTATGTATATGAAAAATTCAAAAGTTCTTCTTTACTTCAAAAATGTATGTATATCTCTATTTGTTGCAAAAGTATTTGTCTTGCCAAAGGTCTAGAAAAGTTCTTTTAAGCTCCCAGTTTTCAAAACAAAAATCCAAAATATTTTCCGTTGTTGACTTCTTTAGAAAGTTTTTTTTATATATACGAAAATTCAAAATTCAAAAAATCGCGTATATTTTTGTTTTTATCAGAATAAGTGGCGTTTGTTAAAATCTTATTAATAAATGTGCAGAATGAGCATGATTCCGAATGAACCCTTTTCAATCATGAATAAAATTCCCCTCCAATTGCGGCTCTGGTGGAATGATTTGGGCAAAGAAGGGCATGACGAAATCAAGAAGTATCTGAAAGGCCTCACGAGTTTGTTGGATATCAGGCCACGAGGAGATATCATAAGGGCACTAGTCCCCCACTGGGATCCTGCGCACAATGTCTTCCGTTTCTCAGATTTTGAACTTACCCCAACTTTAGAAGAAATAGCAGGGTATATCGGCAGCGCTGAGACTCCTTTGAGGCACAAATATCTGATTGCTCCAAGAGCTGTAGCAATACACCGGTTCCTGGACTCCTTAAAGATAGTCAGAACAATTCATAACCCTGACTTGGCAAAAGGTTTTTGCAGCATGAGTTTCATATATCAAAGATATGGTCACATAGGAGGATTCGACAAGCCAGAAAACCAGTTGTGCAGCAAAGGTAATCGCCAAAAGTGGGAAGAACATAGACGGATTGCTTTCATGATAACTTTCTTAGGACTACTAGTATTCCCAAGAAAAGACGGGAATATTGACATAAAGATAGCAGGGGTCGTCAGTACGTTGCTCACACAGAGTGATAGTACGTTGGCGCCCATGATAGTATCTGATATATTCCGGGCACTCACTTCTTGCAAAGCCGGAGGAAGCTTTTTCGAGGGTTGCAATTTGTTGTTGCAAATGTGGATGACCGAACACCTATGTCACCGAGCCCAGTTTCTGAGCCATGGATCCGCTGGAAAGACCTGCATAGAGGAGTTCTATACCAGAGTTAATGAAACCTACCTACCAGAAGGAGTCGCAGCATGGACCTCATATTTCCATACCCTCAACGCCAGTCAAATACAGTGGGCGCTAGGATGGTTACCAATCGACGAAGTCTTATACATGCCAGCAGCCAGGCCCCATTTTCTCTTAATGGGACTTAAGAGCATTCAACCATACGCGCCGCATCGGGTTTTAAGGCAACTTGGGAGGTATCAGATAGTGCCGAAAGACGAGGATCTGAGCATCCAGGTAATCGAGATCAGTCCCGACGGCCAGTTTCCTGAAGCAAGGGTTCGTCAAATTTGGAGCCAATGTCAATACTTAGAAGCAAATACTTGTGTAATGAATCGGGCAAAAGGGGAAGTTTCGCCCGGGTATCAGGCCTGGTACAAAGGGGAGACATCATCTGGAAGACCGACCAAAAGACCTCACCTGCAAGAATTTGCCAAATCTTCACAAGAACAGTGGGGCTGGTTGGCCAAAGAGCAGGAATATCTTGTCAAAGCAGGCAAACTGAAGCAACAAGTTCAGGATATGAAGTTTGAGTGCCAATTACAGTCTGCTGCCCACAAGGGAGAAAAGAACAAGTTAATCAGAGAAGGCGAGATCCTCAAAGCTCAGATCCGGAGAATGAAAAAAGAGGCTAATAGCCAGCTAGGAAGCCGGGCGGATAAAAGATTGATAGCAGGGTTAAAGGATCAGGTTGCGGAATGCCAGGAAGATTTGGAAAAAGCCAGGGCCAGCACAGCAAAATTGCGAACCAAGTGGGCAAAGGGTGCGATGGCTCGGAGGCAGCGCCTGCAACAAGTCATAAGGGAGTATGAACTGAGCATCGGGACATTAAGGGAAACGAATGCCTCTCTTCGAGAAAGGATCCTCAAGCAAACACGAAATGCCCAAGACGACAGAAGGCATTATTACGATGCAATGACCAGAATGGAAAGGCAAATGGAGATGTTCCAGGATCAGCTTGCCAACAATGCGCAAACACTGGGATTGAAGAACCAACAGATAAGGCATTTGTTCGCAGAAAGGGACAACATCCGGGGAAAGATCGACGAGATTGGGCATTACATCTACATGAGATGCCTGGCATGCGAGCAAAAGCCTCGAAAGACCCTCCTTGTTTCCATCATGGGTTGCGTCCACCGAATCATGAATGAGTTGAAAAACCTGCAGAGGGACCTCACACCAAGGGCCGCGGAAAGGCCGAATGATGCCTCGCGGGTCCCTAAGTTGGAAAATTAATCTTTGGTTGAGTCCTGTTTATTTGGCTTTGTCGTTTTTCCATATGTTATTTTCCTTTCTTTTAGTCAAAACGGGTTAAGAACTGTGGAGTCTGTACTATTGCTATTCCTTGCTTGATGTAATTTGTAATAGCAAAATTTTGAGAATGAATTTAATGATTTCACAAGAATTGTGTGTTTCTTTACTTTAAGGCAGAACTACGCCTGGTCTGATTCACGCGGGGACGTGATACGTAGGCAATCCCCATAAGATTCGACCGCTTTTAATAAATAAAGAAAAGAAAATGTAAATAAAATAAAACGCAGGGTTTCGCAAAATACTTTAAAGAGACGAATGAGCAAACCGGGATGACGCATGTTGTTTGAAGCAAAGCATGTAGAAACGGTTAACTGCCTAGGTGCATTGCATCCTCTATGTGTTATGATCAAATCTGTTAAGCTCTAACACTAACAAAGTTTGTTGTTGTCTGATATCAGACAGTTAGTTGTTAAAGAATTCTGGCAACACATTCATACCAAACCAGATCCAAAGGACCGGTAGCAACAAGCATGACTACTTCGGAGAATAGCAATGAGGAAGAAAGGCCGATGAGCCAGTTGTTAAAAGAAGCGATGGAAAAGATTGAAAGGATGGGACTAGAAATGAATGCAATGCAACTAGCCCTAGCCAAAACACAAAAGAGTCCTGAAACACTGGGACACATGCCGGAGTACCCTCACTCTGGCCCTTCCACAAGCCGCCCAAATCCCCTCTATCATCAAGAAAGAAGCCCTCATGATTCCCAAGCTCCACCACCCCATCAACCTCTCCCAACACCCAATATTCCCATTTTTGTGGGACCTGCATCAGCCCCTTTGCAGCGAACGACCAGTGAGCCATTGTTTCAGGCTCACGATACCCAATACTATCCCCCTGAGCCTACATTCCATGCACCCGAACCACAGGCTTACAATCCACATTTGGAAGTACCGGCAGAAGTTGAGAAGCCGGTAAAGGCCCCTGAACAGGATGAAGTGTTGAGAAAGTTCAAAAGCCTGGAGCAATCCTTCAGGAACTTGCACGGGCTGGGCAATCAAGTCAGCGTGGCATACAAAGATCTGTGCCCTTTCCCAGATGTCCAACTCCCGGCTGGGTTCAAGATGCCCAAGTTTGATTTATATGAAGGGCACGGTGATCCCATGGCACATTTGCGGGGATTCTGTAGCAAAATGAGAGGGGCAGGAGGCAAGGATGAGCTTTTGATAGCTTATTTCGGCCAAAGTCTGAGCGGATCTGCACTGGAATGGTATACCAGGCAGGATTTCAGCAGGTGGTACACGTGGGATGACCTGGCGCAGGCTTTTGCAGGTCATTTCCAGTACAATCTGGAGATAGTCCCTGACCGTCTCACGTTATTGAGAACTGGGAAGAAACCCGGGGAAAGTTTTCGCGAGTTCGGGTTCCGCTGGAGAGAACAAGCAGCTAGAGTCGATCCTCCCATGAGAGAGGGAGAGATGGTGGACTATTTTTTGCAGACATTGGATCCAACCTACTTTGGTCACTTGGTGACAACGGTTGGAAAATCTTTCAACGAGGTGGTCAAAATAGGGGTCATGATAGAAGAAGGTTTGAGGTCGGACAAGATTTTGAACTATTCGGCACTCAAGGCCACAACCCAGGCTATTCAAAGCGGCACAGGAGGTGCATTGAGAAGAAAGAAAGAAGAGGTTGCCACGATCGAGGCAGGCAGTTGGTCCCGGGCTGGCAGGCCGCATTACAACCAACCCAGGCCTCACAGGTCAAACTACCCATACAACCCACCACAAAATTTCTATCCACCTCGAGAACCACATTGTTCCGTACACCAAGCCCAGGTATACACTCAGCCTCCGATTCGCCCACAATGGCGCGCACCGGCTCCCCAGAAAATATATACACCACCACAAAACACCTACCCTCCACCAAGGGCATATAGAAACCCTTCAGGGGCAGGTTTCCGGGGAAATCTAGATGCTAGGAATGACAGGTTGCGGAAGCAAAGAACCTTCACCGAACTGGGAGAAACCTACACCGCTGTGTTCCACAAGCTGCGGCAATTGGGTTTGGTTAGTCCTGTCCATACTCGGGAACCAAATCCCCCACCTCAGAATTTGGATCGTTCAATCAGTTGTGAATACTGTTCAGGGATGCTCGGGCACGATACCGAGAAGTGCTGGAAGTTAAGGCATGCCATACAGGATCTTATTGACACCAATAAGATCGAGGTCCAGACACCGGAGGCTCCTAACATCAACCAAAACCCACTGCCAGCGCACCACGAAACTCACATGATTGAGTTGGTGTGTGAGGGAGGAGAATTAAGAAAACCCTCACAAACAGTGATGATGATCCAAGCCGCCCCGAAAGAAGTCTTAACCAGTGGAGGAACAAGTGTACAGTCGCAGGGAGAAGGCGTCAAGCCGGTAGTGATATTGGGGAAGAGCCCGTCCATCATAGCAAGCAAACCCGAGCCAAGCAAGTTGGTAATACCAGGGATCCTGCCCACACCGACAGTCGTGTTGAAAGGGGTATGTAGAGAACGGGTGACCATAAAGCCTGTGGTCCAACTGCCGATGATTGACAGCAGGGCGGTACCTTGGAAATATGAAAAGGCAGTGGTGACGTAACAAGGAAAACAGGTGGAAGAAGTCAGTTGTGAAGCGCAAGGGCTGACTCGATCAGGTCGATGTTTTGCTCCGGTGGAGCTAAGAAAAACCAACCCAGTGGCAACCAAGAAGCCAGTATCCGAAGAAGAGGCTGAAGAATTTCTGAGGAAGATGAAAGTACATGACTATTCTGTGGTCGAACAGCTGAGAAAAACACCGGCCCAGATCTCATTGTTGTCGTTGCTGATCCATTCTGAGGAGCATCGTCGTTGCTGATCCATTACACACATATCTACATAAAATGTTTCTTAATAAGTATATACATAATATTAGAACGTGTAAGCAATTAAACTATATCCTTTTTCTCAATTTACTTACACCATACTGGCATAAATCTTGCCTGCTTTTTTGTTGACAATGGTAGAGAGCATTTGCAGAAACTTCACTACTTAAAAGTACTTAGTTAGACATCCTTCTGCATACATGAAGTATCTTTGACTAACTTTGTCCTAATAGTTCCATACCATTTTTATTTGCAATGTTCATCAAATTTGCCCATTATAAGACCAAAACAATTTTTCCCGAGAAAAAGATAGCTAAAAGAATTGAAAGAAACTGTAACGCATTCTTATAAATCAAAGAGAAGGATATCTGGATCATAGTCGGTACGATATTCGTCGCGCACCTGGGAAATAAAGATGTAAATCAGATGATATGCTGGCATAAATCTCAAGATAAAAGAATAACCACTGAGGAGATTACCTGTCCACCACTCCTACCGCGGCCCCATTGTCTACCTTCTTGAAATCCCCAATCAAAATCCACACGAATCGGGCGATCATCAAGAATTGTCCCACTGATGTATTTGACAGAATCTTCAGTGTCGTCCCTAGAGTAGAACCTGAAAAAAGTTTCACAGTTGTTACAAATGCAAATGATATTCTCCATTCCTTCTTTATTTTCCTTCTTCCGCTTTTTTCGTTGAACGGGAAAAGGGTTGAATGGGAGATAAACGCAAAAGTATACATGTAACAAACTATAAAGTACACCTAACACCATCTTGGTGTTTATAATAGAATTGACTTCAGCTGTCAAAAAAATTATGAGCAAATAGGTGTTTGCATATAACTGCAAAAACAGTGACAGCACTAAAGAGACAAAAGCTCGTCATACACTCCTTCCATTCCATTTCCATTGATCTGCTATTTGTGTACACATCCCAAAGGTACATGTCTTTCCTAATGGCAATTTTTGCCCCGGCATACATATATACTACTTATTCATTTGACCTCATTTCAACAATTCATCTCCTTTTTGCAGTTCAAAATATTATTTGAACTCCTTGCCATCAAACCTAATATATTCATTCAAACATTTGTTCTTAAGCTTAGTCAGTGTCAACCCAAGTCAATTAAAATGGCAGAAAGGGAGTACATCAATACGAATTCTACTAGCAAAAGCAACGCAGACCTAAAAGTGCCAAAAGTTTGACATGCTTGGAACAGGTCAACAAGACAGAGAATGCAAGAAACATATATTACTTCCCAAATACAAATCCGATGACCACCCACTACCTACCACACAGGAATCCCAAAGAAATACAACCTAAACAAACACCACAACCTATAAAAAGTTTTCTTGAAACATTGGTAAAAATGTTCGACAAGTAATCAAAGAACCATACAGTAGCTTCTGGGCAAATGGTGTGGCAGGAAATTGCAAATACATAAATAGTACATAGCGCTTTTAAAGCAAGAACTGGGATCTATTTTTTACGTTGAGAAACATTAATTGGTCGATTCACTATTGTAAGGAATCTATTTTATCTTTCTCTGAATTTCAGACTAGAGACTCTCTTTCCTCATTAATGAACTTGTCTTCCATCATTAAGAAGGTAACCAATGAGCGACAACTGAGTGGAACAAGAGATAACATCAAAGACGGCACAGCCAAACTACTCCAATTTTTTGTTGCGACCTGTTAGACTAGGACAAAGATAAACCAACCCTCGATTTGAAAAAAGGGACAAAAAGGATTAAGACAAAAATAGGAGGGAAATTTTCTTTTTCTTTTCTACCAAGTAGGAAGGAGATTTCCTTTTCAGTTAAAGTAGAGGAAACATGGAGAACTGACACCCCATTTAACTAAACGTTTTTTGTAATATAATAAGGACCTTCAAGATTAAGAACAAAATAACTACACATCAGGCTATTAGTGTCGAATAACAGTTGCACCTTCCATTTTCTCCAATAGATGCAGAAGTAATACTAGTAAATGCTCCCCTTCCTCTCCTCTCCTCTCCTCTCCTCTCCTATCTCTATTCTTTTCTCCTGCATATCCCTTCCGTTTCTAGTAGGAGTCTTTAAAACCAAAAAATCCATAACAAAGTTTAACATTGATCATTATGTGAGAATTAGATAGATAATTACAATAGGGTTGAATCCATGAAAGAAGTGGAAGTGCTTTCAAATTTTGGAAGTCCCTGCTTTTTCCTACCTAGACTTCGGGGACATTTTGACAGAATTAGATCAAACGATTGTGGTATAAGCCTCTTTACAAATCTTTACAATACTTCTTAAGTTAATAAGTTCCTTGTATTAATAGTCGGGACTGTAAAACGTGTCATCTAATTCTTAAGACACAACGAAAAAGAGTTGATTGATACTTGTAGGAGTAGAGACGGAGAACATGATTCTTATATTTACCAGGCAGCGTGAACAAATGCCAAATACATAATATCAATATCCTTATTGAACAAGTAGACAAAAACAGGACTAGAGGGAAATAATTAAAGCTGCAGCAGGCATACCGTAATTGGAGAAGAAACTATACAGTCAAAAGTTAGCGACACAAAATGAAAGAAATTGGAGAATGAAAGCAAGGTTCAGGCCATACATTACAAAGCAGAACCCACAAGGAGTTTTGGAATTATTATCCAATCCCATCACTATCTTTTTAATCTCTGCAGCACGAGAGAACAGCTCATACACTTGTTCCTCTGTTGTGTAGAAGGACATGTTCCCCACATAAACAGTAGTCGACTTCAGCAAAGCATCTTCAAATTCTTCCTGGGTTCCTGAAAACCTTCTATCCCTATATGCTGAAATCTTGGCTAAATCCTAAAAGAAAAAAAACAGATAAAATATTAAAAGATAAAAGCAAATAAAACCTAGATTAAGAAAGGTAGGACACCTCGGACACCACAATCTCTTTATGTTAAAAATTCATGAAATGCCATTGGATATGCAGGAAAATGCACTTCAGTGTTTTTAAAGGCCCTCTTAAAGCGCGCTTAAGCCCTGAAGCTCAGTGAAGCCCAGGTTGTGCTCACTTAATTGGCACTTTAGTGTAGGCGTCAAGGTGTTAGGCATGTGCACCTTCACAAATGGGCTCTGTCTTTAAGGGCAGAACATTATATATATAGCTCGATTATAGTTTTCCATTCTTTTGTCCAAATAATTATTATTTGTGTTTATAGTTGCATGTTTTTGCACTACATTTCTCTTTTTAATTTTTTTTCCCACACTTCAATTGCGCTTTGCACTTAAAGCTCCAATAGACTTTGGAACTTTTTGCGCTTTTTGCTTTTGACTACTCTGCTGCACTTTGCTAACATTATACTAAATAAAGAAAGGCATAGATTAGGAACGACACTCAGTCCTCAAACAGCGACACCAAAAACTCCGGACAGCCATTTCTTCGGAACCTTGCAGGTTTCCAAGGGCAGTAGCTGTCAGGCATCATCGCCGGGACAATAGGAAGACAACAGAGGCGCCAACTTCAGTTTTTCACAGGATCAGGAATATACCAAGACAAAAGCCCAGGTTGTATTTGCGGGAATTGGTACCTCCCGCCTCCTATTTTTCTCCTTCTTGTGTTTGTTGATTTGTTGCGGTAGTAGTACGTAATTACTATAGTCATTTTGGTAGTGGACCTATATTCCTATTTTTTCATAGACTTCGGTAGTTATAGCGGTTGTGGTCTGTAATGGTAGTGTAGGGTCATGTCCTCGGGGAGGGAGGGTGGCGAGGTGGGGGTTAAGGCAAGGGTCAGTGGGTGGGACGGGGCACATAGGGGGTAAGGGGAGCAAGGGTGCATATAGGTTGAGAATTGGATCATGGAATATAGGGACTTTGACGGATAAGTCTATAGAGCTGGCGAAGATTCTCCAGAAAAGGAAGGTTAGTATAGCTTGTGTTCGGAGACTAGGTGGGCAGGATCAAAGGTGAGGAATGTCGACGGGTATAAGTTGTGGTACTCCGAAGGCGTGAAGGGCAAGAATGGAGTGGGTATTTTGATGGATAAGGATCTTAGAGAGTTAGTGGTAGAGGTTAGGCGGGTGAGTGACAGATTGATGACGATTAAGTTAGTAGTTGGAGGAAGCACTCTGAATGTCATTAGCGCATACGCGCCGCAAGCGGGCTTGGACGAGGAGGTTAAAAGGCGCTTTTGGGAGGCGTTGGATGAGGTGGTGCGGGGTATTCTGCCTACGGATAAGTTATTTATAGGAGGGAATTTCAGTGGGCATATTGGGTCGTCTGTTGATGGCTATGGTGAGGTGCACGGTGGCTTCGGCTTTGGGGTTAGGAATGGAGGACGTACGTCACTGTTGGATTTCGCTAGAACTTTTAAGTTGGTGATCGTGAACTCTATTTATCCGAAGAAAGAGAAGCATTTGATTACTTTCCGGAGTATGGTGGCTAAGACTCAAATTGATTATCTTCTCCTCAGGAGGTGTGATAAGGGGTTGTGCGAGGATAGTAAGGTGATCCCGAGTGAGAACCTCGGGACACAGCATAAGCTTCTGGTGATGGACGTCGGTATCTTGATAAAGAGGAAGAAGAGGTTTGTACGGGGGCAATCGAGGATCACGTGGGGAGTCTTAACTAAGGAAAATGCGCAGGAGTTGGAGGGAAGGTTGGCGGCTATGGGAGCTTGGAAGAGTGGTGGGGATGCTAGCGGTATGTGGACGGCGACATCGAACTGTATAAGGGAGGCAGTGAGAGAGGTGTTAGGGGTCTCGACGGGGTACTCAGGCGGTCACCGAGGCGACTGGTGGTGGAATGACATGGTCCAGAGTAAAGTGGAAGCAAAGAAAGCGGCTTACCATAAGTTATTGGAGAGCACTGGCGAGGAGCAGAGGATAGCAAACAGAGAAAGATATAAGTAAGTTAGGAGTGAAGCGAAGCTAGCGGTCACGAAGGCTAAGACTACTGCGTTTAGGCGGTTGTATGAGGAACTGGGGGGTAAAGGTGAGGACAAGAAGTTATTTCGGCTGGCTAAAGCGAGAGAGAGGAAGGCTCGTGATCTGGATCAAGTGAGGTGCATCAAAGACGAGGAAGGTCGGGTATTGATGGAAGAGGCCCAGATTAAGCAGAGGTGGCAGTCGTACTTTCATAGACTTCTGAATGAAGAGGGGGACAGAAACATCGTGTTAGGGGAGTTGGGGAACTCCGAAAGTCACCAAGACTTTAGGTACTGTAGGCGTATTAAGGTGGAGGAGGTCATGGGAGCAATGCGTAAGATGAGTCGGGGCAAAGCGATCGGACCAGACGAGATTCCAGTTGAATTATGGAGGTATGTGCGTAAAGCAGGCTTGGAGTGGCTGACTGAGCTGTTTAATGTTATTTTGAAGACGGAGAGGATGTCAAATGAGTGGAGGTGGAGTACGATGATTCCGTTGTACAAAACCAAAGGGGACATCCAGAATTGTAACAACTATAGGGGTATAAAGTTACTAAGTCATACCATGAAAGTTTGGAAGAGGGTGGTGGAAGGGAGGGTTAGGAGGGCAGTGTCTATATCAGAAAACCAGTTTGGGTTCATGCCTGGTCGTTCTACTACAGAAGTTATCCATCTTATCAGGAGGTTGATGGAACTAGGAAGAGGGATCTGCACAAGGTGTTCATTGATCTAGAGAAGGCGTATGACAAGGTCCCTAAGGACGTTCTTTGGAGATGCCGGGAGGTGAAGGGTGTGCCGGTAGCTTATATTTGGGTGATAAAGGATTTATATAATGGAGCTAGGACTCGGGTAAGGACTATAGGAGATGATTCGAAGCCCTTTCTAGTAGTTATGGGGTTATACCAAGGATCTGCGCTCAGCCCGTTCTTATTTGCCCTAGTAATGGACGCATTGACACACCATATTCAAGGGTAGGTGCCATGGTGTATGTTGTTCGCTGATGATATAGTTCTGATTGATGAGACGAGAGGCGGTGTTAATGAAAGACTAGAGGTATGGAGACAGGTTCTGTTGATTGGGTTGAGGGGAATATACCCTTACGCTTCTCTCAAGGTTTTGAGACAAGCAGGAAGGAGACAAATCATACCATGGGTCGCCAAAATGTGTCACTTTATCGCCAATTTCCAAGGTGACATCATCCCGTACAAGAATGAAGCGCAATACATGTGGACCTTGAAGATTATTGTGGAGAAGTATACTATTCAGCTACAACAATACCACACGGGCCACTCATACCTTTACCCTTCGTGGTTGGAGGACAACATAACTGGGGTCGCTAAGCCAAGGGCTAGGCCAGGAAACAGGGTTATAGTTGAGGTTACTGAAGTAGAGGTGAAGTACAACAAGCTGTAGAAGAGAGTCCAAGAGTCTGAAGTAGAGCATATAGCACTGCACAAGGATTATATGGAGATGAATAACGAGTGGAAAGAAATAGCTGTTAAATCTAGCGAGAAGCTGGAATACTTGGAATACAGTTTAATGGAGTTGGAAGGAAGATAAGAAAAAGGGTCAACGACTACCAGAACGCTGAAGGGAACGAATCAGGGCATCTTGTAAGGGCATTCCTGCTACTGAACCTGTGTGATATGGGAGAATTGATCAACAATGGCATCCAGTCTAGAGAAGGTCCTTCTGGGACCAAGTAGATTAGATTTATTTGCTTTCCTTTCAAATGTAATAAGGCCAAGAGCCATTAGTAACATTATCTTTGGTTCATTTACTTTTACTTTAATGAAATGAGGCAATTATTGGCACTAAATTTCTCCAAATTTATTTGTCGCTAGGCCTACCTCGGGCACAATGAGGCTCCTAAATTGGGACACGAATTTACATTCCCGCAATATATTTTTAAATATTGCAAACATTTCAGAATCCTTACTGACTTGTTTACCTTTTCATTTTTCTTTATTTCTTATTCCCATCCCCTAAGGTTGGTTCACTCATACTAGCATCGTTAGCATATCACACCAGATCTAGAGGCCCTCCAACTCCTCCTTCTCCAAGCAATACAAAAGGCAAAGGAAAAGCAAAAATTGACTATTTAAGTGGCATTTGAAAGGAAAATGCTGAGAACGCAAAAGCTTCAGATGGTCAGAGTACTACGGCACCAAATGATCTAGTTTTGAGGTTGGAACAAAAGATATTAGAGCTACAGGGAGAGCTTGAGCAGGTCCGCAATTTGGCTAAATTGTCACTCACCCTGAATATCCCTAACATCAACCAATAAAACACAAAGAACCCAGCACCTCCCCTAAACACACCAAACCAACAAAACCCTCCTGCACCGCATCAATACGCAAACCCACCCCAAAATCTCAATCCCCAACCAATACAAACTCCGTCGCAACACCACCATCAACCAATTTAGTACCCACCAACCACCACTTACCACACGCCCCAAAACACACCATAACCCATTCTAGATCCTCAAAACTCTACCAATGACTACCACTACACCCAGGCACCGGGCACTCACCAAAACAACCCCATATACATGGAAACCGTGCCTCACTCTGTCCAACCAATCTCCTATACCCTAGAACCCTCCGAGAAAGACCTGCTCATTCAAAACATGGCTGAAGAACTCAAGAAGCTGGCAAGTCGAGTTCAGGGTGTCGTAGGCGGTAAGGGAATAGTAGGTTTGAACTATGAAGACCTATGCATGCAGCCAGATATAGAACTACCAGAGGGATACAAACCTCCCAAGTTCAAGATGTTTGATGGTACAGGTAATCCCTGGGTTCATCTGTGGACCTATTGTGACAAGCTTGTTGGGGTCAAGAAAGACGAAAAGATCCGGATGACACTCTTTATGAGGAGTCTTACTGGAGATGCTTTGTCCTGGTACATCAGTTAGGATACCAAGAAATGGTCTAATTTCAGTTGGTGAGTATGGCGTCCAATTTCATAGACTGGTTCAGGTTCAACACATAAAATACACCAGATGTTTTCTACATCCAGAATCTCAAGAAGAAACCCACCGAGACCTTCCATGAGTATGCTACTCGTTGGAGTTTGGAAGCGGCCAAAGTCAGGCCATATTTGGACTAGGAACAAATGAACAAGTTCTTCGTCAGAGCACAGGATCCGCAATATTATGAAAGGTTGATGGTTATTGAGAACCATAAATTCTCTAATATCATTAAACTTGGGGAAAGAATCGAGGAAGGAATCAAGAGCGGGATGGTAACAAACTTTGAGGCATTACAGGCCATAAATAAGGCATTGCAATCAGGCGGCATATCAAAGAAGAGAGATATCAGGGCAGTAATGGTGGCTCGGGGCCCGAAATCTCCACTTACCTATCAAACACCTCCACCCGCATATCAAATACCTCCACCCACATACCAAGCACCACCGCCTACACATCAACCCTCATCTCCAGATATTCCCAATTAGCCACTGTCCATCACACCTATAACAACCAACCATCCCATTTCCAATCACCCTCAACTCATCAAAACTATCCAAGACCAAGACCCAACTTCGACCGCAAGCCACCAAGACAATACATCGCCATTGCTGAACCCATTGACCAGTTGTATGAGAGGTTGAAAGCCGCGGGTTATGTCACTCTTGTTCCCACTGTGGCATTAGAAAGTCCATCCCAATGGATCAATCCAAACAAACCTTGTGCATACCATTCTAGTATAAAGGGGCATACCACTGATGAGTGACGAACATTGAAGGATAAGATCCAGACGCTAATCGACAACAAGGTCATATAGGTAAAGGAAGTCGTACCTAATGTTTGCAACAACCCCCTCCCTGATCATAGAGGTGGTGGGATACATGTGATAGAGACGAACGAAGAATGGGACCCTGAGGCGTCGATTGGGCTTATTTGAGAAGACAATGACTTTAAAGTTGCAGTCACACTTACTCCTATTATGGTACAGACTCAGTCACCAATCGAGGTTTAGGTAGATGCACTAATTCCATTTGAGGTGGAGGTAGCTCCACCTGCGGCCACCCTCGCTCCATTTGAAGTAGAAGTGGTCACACCTTTCATAGTGACAGTATCAACCACACCCCTTTTCAGTTCAAAAGTAATACCCTGTGATTATGTTGCCGAAGCTCGGCGAAAAGGGAAAGCAAAGGTAGAGGAATCCGATGCTGCACAAGGAATGACTAGGATTGGAAGAGTCTATACACCTAAGCACTTAGGAGGAACAAGTAAGGATTCCACTACCAGGCATCCTGTCATTGAAACAGGGCCAGATGACATGTGGAGGAAAGTACAAGCAAAGGAGTATTCCGTCATTGACCATTTTAACAAAACCCCAACTCAGATATCCATCCTATCACTGCTGCAAAATTCAGAGGCACATAATAATGCTTTAATAAAGGTGTTAAGTGAAGCCTATGTACCCAATAACATCACCGGCGGAGAAATGGCCAATATGGTAGGGCAAGTACTGGAAAGTCATAAGATCATCTTCCATGAAGATGAGCTACCACCTGAAGTGTTGAATCACAACCGAGCACTGCATATTACAGTTCAATTTGAAGACAAATTCATTACTAGGGTTTTGATTGACGGCGATTCAAGCCTCCATATTTGTCTGTTAGACACTCTGAAAAGGTTGGACAATGGTTTTCATGAAATACGGGTAGGAAGCATGAATGTGAAAGCTTTCAATGGGTCTCAAAGAGCCACAAATGGGGAAATTAACTTGTGCTTGCAGATGGGGCCAACTTGGTTTGACGTCAAATTTCAGGTGCTCGACATACCAGCCTCATATAATCTTCTGTTGGTACCATGGATCCATGTCGTCGGACCCATGCCTTCCACACTACATCAAGTCGTGAAGTTCGAATGGAATTGTCAGGAGATGATCATTCACGAAGATGGGAGTAACCCCATTTACACTAGTCAAACCATCCCGGCTATTGGACATAGAAGAAGGCTAGGAGGGGAAACTTATCATCACATTGAGTGTGTCAACGCCGTTGAGAAGGACAAATGGTGGAGTAGCAAAATAGAATGCATATTAGCATGGTCTGGGTATGAGCCCGGCAAAGGGCTGGGGAAAACCTCCAAGGTATCACTAAACCAATACGGCTAAAGGGTCATAGTACTACTTTTGGGCTTGGATATCAGCACACATGGCAAGAATACAATGATTGGTCGCCTCCATGGCGCGGACCACATTACCCCCTCAAGCACCAGTGCCACGTTTAGATCAAGCTTTTCATCAAACTAACACAATATGGGGAACCGCAGAAGAAGAAGCATTAGCTGGGTTGAAGAATTTGTTCTCGGAGAATAAAGACATGGATTGCAGTGTCATAATTGAGTAGGAGAAGGAAGAAGACCTCACTATTCAGACTATGAAGAAGGGAGTTGTTCTCAGGAACTAGATCGCCTTACCATCCCAGGCCCGCCGAGTCCCTAGGTAGCTTAGCAGATTTTACTTCTATATCCATTCTATGCATTTAAGATTTTTCGTAATTTTGATTTAAAGACTCACTTGTTTCAAAATAAATGCTCGATTCACCGAGCCCCGCTTTTTTGGATGTTGCTTAATTTTAATCAAATGCATTTGCTCTTTATTATTCATTACTATTTTCTGCACTTTTCTTTTCTACGGCATTATTATTATTATTATTCCTGATGAATCGGTGGTTGTGACATGTAATGAGGCAATGCAACATGCGAATAGTGATTCAGAAAATGAAATACCCGAAGAAGTTGTTAGGGAAGTTGAAACCTTTAAGAATAAGCCCAAGTCCAATCTGGACGAAACCGAAGAGGTAAATTTGGGGGATGCCGAGACCGTCAAGGAGACTCGCATCAGCATTCACTTGTCACCAACAGAGAAGGAAGAGTACATCCGTTTCTTAAAAGAATACGAGGACATTTCGCATGGTCATATGATGACATGACCGGTTTAAGCACATCCATAGTGGACCACAATTTGCCTACTAATCCCATGTGTCCGCCAGTAAAGTAGAAACTCCGAAAGTTCAAACCATATATAAGCCTGAAAATCAAGGAGGAAGTTAACAAGTAGAGCAAAGCCAAAGTTCTCAGGGTGGTTGAGTACCCAACATGGTTAGCTAACATTGTGCCAGTTCCGAAGAAAGATGGGAAAGTCTGGGTATGTGTTGACTATCGGGATTTAAACAGAGCAAGTCCCAAGGACGACTTTCCATTGTCAAACATACACATTTTGATCGACAACTGTGCCAAGCATGAGCTCCAATCCTTTGTGGATTGCTTCGCGGGTTATCACCGGATCTGGATGGATGAAGAAGATGCGTAGAAAACAACTTTTATCACACCTTGGAGGGTATACTGCTACAAGATGATGCCATTTGGTCTAAAAAATGTTTGGTCTACCTACATGAGAGCCATGACAACCATATTCCATGATATGATACACAAGGGAATAGAGGTGTATGTGGAAGACGTCATTATCAAATCCAAGAGGGTCGTAGATCACATAGCAAACTTGAGAAAGTTTTTTGACAGGTTAAGGAGGTACAACTTGAAACTAAATCCCACAAAGTGTGCATTCAGGGTTCTCGCAGGAAAGTTACTGGGATTCATTGTCAGTCGTCGAGGGATCGAGCTGGATCCGTCTAAATTCAAGGCTATTCAAGAATTACTGCCTCCTAGGAGCAAAAAGGACGTGATGATCTTCCTAGGAAGCCTCAACTATATCAGTCGATTCATAGCACAGTCCACAGTCATATGTGAACCCATCTTCAAGATGCTGAGGAAAGATGCCGAGATCAGTTGGACTGAGGATTGTTAGAAAACTTTTGACAAGATCAAAGAGTACCTGTCCACACCACCAGTTCTGGTCCTGCCAGAACCAGGACGGCCTTTGTTACTCTATCTATCTGTTTTGGACGGAGCCTTCGAATGTGTTATGGGACAACATGACGAAATGGGGAGAAAGGAGCAAGCCATATATTACTGAAGTAAGAAGTTCACACCTTACGAAGCACGATACTCTCTGCTAGAACGCACTTGTTGTGCTTTGACCTGGACGGCCCAGAAGTTAAGGCATTACTTATGTGCCTATACAACATACCTCATATCCAGGATGGACCCTTTGAAGTACATATTTTAGAAACTCATGCCGATAGGAAAGTTAGCCAAATGGTAGATACTGTTGAGTTAGTTCGACATCGTCTATGTAACTCAAAAGGCAGTCAAGGGACAAGCATTGGAAGATCATCTTGCTGAAAATCCGGTGGGAGGAGAATACGAACCCTTGAACATGTATTTTCCTGATGAAAAAGTATCATTCGTAGGAAAAGACATTACTGAAGCATATGACGATTGGAGGATGTTCTTTGACGGAGCTGCAAATTTCAAGGGAGTGGGCATTGGAGAAGTTTTGGCATCAGAAACGGGTCAACATTATTCGTTATCTTCTAAGCTCAGATTTCCTTGCACCAACAACATGGAGGAATATGAAGCCTGCATACTAGTGCTCAATATGGCAGTCGACATGAACATTCAGGAGCTGTTTGTGATCGGTGATTCAGATTTGCTTGTGCACCAGGTACAAGGAGAGTGGGCCACCAAGAATTCAAAGATATTGCCATATCTGCACCATGTGCAGGAATTGAGAAAGAGGTTTACGAAGATACAATTCCGACATGTGCCCAAAATTCGGAATGGGTTTGCCAATGCATTGGACACCTTGTCATCTATGATACAACACCTAGATAAGAATTTCATTGATCCCATCCCAGTAAAAATCTACAATAAGTTGGCATATTGTGCTTATGTTTAAGAAGAAATAGATGGAAAGCCTTGGTTCCATGACATCAAGGAGTATCTGTCAAAGGGAGAATATCCGGAGCATGCAAACCACACTCAGAAACGCACACTCCGGAGATTGTCCAGTCACTTTTTCCACAGTGTAGAAAATCTGTACAGAAGAACTCCTGATTTGGGATTGCTAAGATGTGTCGATGCAAAAGAAGCTTCTAAACTGCTTGAGGATATACATGTTGGGACTTGCGACCCGCACATGAATGGTTTTGTCTTGGCTAAGAAGATACTTAGGGCCGATTACTTTTGGATGACCATGGAGACAGATTGCATCCAGTATGTACGCAAATGCTTTCAATGCCAGGTGCATGCCGATATGATAAAAGTG